>NC_136068.1:1946330789-1946538289 GCF_964261635.1 Lissotriton helveticus
CTGTCTCTCTCTCTCTGTACCTGTCTCTCCCTCTCCCTCTGTCTCTCTCTCCCTCTCTCTGTACCTGTCTCTCCCTCCTCAGTCCCAGTTTCCCAGTACAACCTTCCTGACAGACAAGGACGTCTCCCTGGACAGAGCTGCCCCAGGGTGAGGAATGAGCCTGGAACAGAAGATTCCTCTCCATGGAGAGATTTACAGCCTCATCTGAGACAGACTCTGTGTCTACACAGAGGTGAGAGAAATGTACCTTTTAACTTTCTACACACACATTTGTTTTTGAATAAATATACATGTTGTTCTGGATATTTACATGTTAAATACAAGACTGGAACAGAACACTATTTGTTGTGAATGTACTTTTTGCAGGTCACTGCCTTTCATACATTGAAACCACCTGTGCCCCTGGACAGCACTGAACACACACTCTGCATATACTTCAGGTTCACCATTGCTTGCCCTTTTTGTAAACACTCACATCCATTAAATGGACACAGGATAAACAAAATTAGAATAGAAGTAATATGGTAATTGTGAGAAGTTAGCCTGGCATATGATGTCCACTATTCTACTGCGATACAAAAGGAGATGATGTACGGAGCGTTTGAGCAAATCAAACACTCACCCCCAGTCAACTGGGCTTTGTTCACCCTAAGTTGGCAGGGTATGCCCAGACGTGGGTCCCTTGCTCACTCTACCACTGGATTCAAGATAGCCTGGCTGATGAGGATTATGAATCCGAAACTGGTCCTCGGAAGCTTGTTTCCGGTTCAGGGAAGACATGGCTTGGCGGTTCGGGCTGGACTGTTCCCATCAGGCAGAGGGTCAGACTGATTTGCATATGACCATGTCTGAACTGGGGTGGTGGAGTGAGCTAAAGAATGGTGATGGATTAAACCCAGATCAGTTGACTGGGGGTAAGTGTTTGATATGCTCAAACGCTCCATCCATCATCCCCTTTGGTATCGCACTATTCTAGTGGGCACCTTGCACCAGTCCCAATGACCTTTATTGATGGTAGGTTTAGACAACCTTTATAGAAAGCTATCCTAGTGGTATCTGTGGAGAGCAGCCTGCAGGCTAAGTCTTGAAGGAATGTAAAGCAGCTTGTTTTACCAGTCCATAATCCCTTGAATAATCAAATGAAAGGAGAACTACACCAGGTATATATTAAATATATATGTATTTATTCTAACCACAACCCCTCTAGTCTCTTTATGAGGCTAGAAGTAAAAGTACAATACAGGAACTTAAATAGCACATAGTAAATTAGCACAGTATACTTTCTGTCCTAGGTGCCTCTCAAACCATATACTAATAAAGTGGTATAAGTACCGCTCTAAGCATAGAGACCAGGCTTAGAGCCTCCAGAACCACTGGGGCAACCAGGAACCACCCAAGGTAGGGACGCAGGAGACTCATGGGGGACGCGTGAGTGTCTAAACACAGCCGCAAATCACCATTGACATCTACCGAGAAAGTTAAAGTTACAAGTTTAGAGTTTAAGGATGCTTAGGAGTGGACTACAGTAAAACCCCTTCACTACTGGACACTTCGAGAGTCAAGACCCACAGGAGCACCGAAGTACTCGTGTTACCTCACCCAGGGAAGCCGGGTGCATAGGTGTCATTTTGTGTCAGGTTTCGTCGTCGTTTCCAATGGAGAGCTGCAAAGAAGTGCTGCAGGCGACCAGAGGAAAAGTGTCCGGATGGATCCAAGGGTGGATCAGAAATCTGAAGAACCTGAAAGCAGAGGGGACAGAGTCTGGGTCACTAGCCAGTGACCAGGATAGCGACAACAAGATGCCATTTGATGCCGGGTGCTTTCAAGTGATGTAGGTGAAGCTTGAGTCTTCAGCCACGAGGACCAGGAGACATTGACAACAACCAGGAGCTGGATTCCAGCTGAGCCACGAAGGATGTCGAGTGCTGCAGTGTCAGTATCCAGATTGGACCCAACAAGCCTTGGCAACAGCAACCCACGCAGAAAGCAAAGATTGGCTTTGGCGCAGACCAGCAAGGTGAGAGGTACTCACCCTTTGGAGGGAAGTAAGGGCAGGTCTGAAGCAAGCAGGGAAGCCCAAGAAACAAAGGATTTAACTTCGTGGGGACCCACCAGTCAACAGACTAGAGATCGCAAAGGAGCCTCGAGCAGGAATGCCGAAAGCGGGCCCAAGGAACACTCGTGGAGTTTAGGCCCACAATCTTCGACGAAAAAGGTGTTCAGGGCTTGGACTACAAGTAGCCCAATGCACATCTTCAGGAAAGCTCGAGAATTTGATGCACTAGCAAATGTGCAGGATGTCCAGGAGTTCTGGTCTCACGTCTCTCGTGATAGCTACAGGTCTCAGCTCGTGTCAGTCTCGGAGATGTCTGGAAGTCCATGTCCTGTGTTGCAGATTCTTCGGGATCCGGCGGGAGCCTCAAAAATGCAGACGGGCAAGATGCTTCTTTGGTGCCTGTTTGAACAGGGGAGTCCCTCCTTGACCCCAAGGGAGATTTCTTCCGTCTTCCAGTCAATCTGGAATGTCGAAGGTCCAAACTTTCTGTTTCAGAGTTTGGTCCAGGATAATCTAAAGTCCTAGGGACTGGGTTCCTATACTTATACCAAGTTTAGGGGTTGGACTAACTAGGTGTAAAAAATAGAAAGCTTCTCAGGGGTCTCTCTGATACACCTGGTTCTTTAAACCAACAAAGAAGAGATTGACACAGAAGCTGAAATATAAAAGTAACATCTTTAATAACCTCAGATGAGGGAGACTACGTCACACAGTACCCTCAGAAACTGTATGAGGCAGTCTAAGGAGTACAGAAAACAGGGGCCTTATATAAGCTTAGGGTTACATAGTCAGCATAAGACCAAGGGGAGGTCCTGGCACATGTAAGCATGCAAAATGACTAATATGGGTACACAAGATCTGCTTGCTCAACAAAGTGGGAGGAGAGTTACTTCTCCATACATCAGCAAGAATAGCCTGACAGTTCTATAAGAGGAGCAGGTGCATTCTACTAGCTAGGCCTCTCTGAGTATGTGCAAGGCTCTGGAAGAGGGAAACAGCACATGGCGAGCACATGGCTACCTAAAATGGCTGCCAAGTACAAAAATGGCTTTCAGCTCATGCCAATAAATCCCTGCAATCTTTAACAGATAGTCCTTTTAGCATGAGATAAAGACATTCCTATGATCCAGTAGGACCACAGTAAATATTTGCACATTAATTTTCATAAATTTATCAATATCTTAATTCATTGCTAGGTGGGCATTTTCCCTTCTAAACATTTCATTAAGCGGGTACATATGAGGTATAAGCAAGAACACAAAGGGAACAAAGCATCGGGTCATAATTAACATAAAGATAGCAGGAGAGAGTAATGACCATTATCACAAACAGAATTATCATTTTTTGTAGTCATAAGCAAATCCTAGAACCATCTAGTAAAAACATTGTCAGGAATCCTATGCATTACAGTGACCATTCATTTCAATTTCAGAATAACCAACAGCACATATCTAATAAAAATATTTTCAATAGACCTCTCCATTTGCCTTTTATGAGGGCTAGAACATTAATCATTTTTGGGACCAGGAGGACCACACAGGGCCATAGGAATTAGGATGAAGAGCTGCAAAGGGCTGCTCCTCCGGAAAAACGGGACGACCAAAGGGGTACGTTATTAACAAAAAAAAGAATTCCTTGGGGAAATTGAAGCCACTGTACAACCAACCCTAGGGGAGTCTTCTCCCTGTGTCCGTTTGAGCCTCACAGGCAGGCTCTTGTTGTTTCCACAGTGGAGCTGCACAACTCGCAACTCAAGAATCACAGCTCAGTTTCAATGAAAAAGTTTCTTCTTTCAGGATAGGGCAGTCACCCCCCAGGGCAAATGCTCTCAGCGATCCTGTCCAGTGTCTCAGGCAGTGCACCAGTTTCCTTCACTTCAATCTAACAGGCACCAGAGACACAGCACCTGTACCGTAAACTCAAGCCCTTCCCTAACTCCTGTATTGCTCTGCTGGCGCACTGCTCATTCGTTGGGGCTACACATCGCATCCAGTGCGCTCAGGTATCTCTTGACCAACAAACAAAGGAGCAAACTTACATTCACTTCCGGACCAGGATTCGGAGGCCTGATGCTGGGATCTCTGAAGCAACCCTTGTTTCAAAAGGGGTCACCTCAAGCAAAGCCTCCTTGCCGTTCTGGTCGGTCTGTTACTCTCATCTGGGCATCAAAAACTTGATCCACGATCACTCCTTTCTGGTTTGTGACCCCGTCTTTTGCCCAAGACAGTGGCAGGGGTACACAATTAACGTCCCAGGGCTTCCGCCTTCACTGAGATCCTAGTTGCCAGCAGCACTTGTGCTGGTTACCTTCACCTTGGCTTCAAGCTGGACTGGTGCTGACTCCCCAGGCTGAATCTGATGTCCGGGCCCCTCTGGCAATGGTTGTAAGGCAGCTGTTAGAATTGGGGGTCTCTGGTTGGCGCAAGTATGCACTTGTGACAAGCAGGGACCCTCTCCTCTAAGTCAGGGCGAAGGATGACCCCTTAGAATTACCCTTGCTCACCCTCTAGGTGCGTGGCGTGAGCAGCCAAGGCTAATCTTCAGGCGTTAGTTAGTTAAGCATTTGTAATCACACACACAGTAAAATATACCAATCCCCCCACAAATGGACACCAGGCTGTAAATATATAAAAATACGCTTCTTTATGTAAAAATATATATATGTAACTCAACAGACTTATCACAAGACCAAATAACGTTTTTGTTGCACCACAGGTTGTAAATAGGCAAAGGCTCTTAGTTGTAGCTTTCAATGGTTGTTTGTTTGTTCCACGAAAATAATTCAATTGGTTTCCTTCAGAAAAATAGTTCTGTAAGTGTTCTCTCCGTGTTATCCCCTTTCAAAGGATAGTCTCTCTCTGTCCTGGGGCTTTGGGACCCTCCCCGGCCTTCGGAGCGCCTTGCAGCGCCTCCCCGGGCCTTCGGAGCGCCTTGCAGCGCCTCTCCTGCCTTCAAGGGTGAAACTGACACAGCCCCTACCAACTCTCACGCATCTCGCGGTATGCTTGGAATGGAGACCAGAGAGGGCCTCTAAGAAACCCTGGGCCTTTTCCAGAGGTGGGGGCTCTCAGCTGCAGTGAGGAGCAGGGAATGGTGAGAGGAGCCTCTGGGGCCAAGGCACCTTCAGGAATGCTTCTTTCAGGAATTGTCAGTGCAGAGGGGTCCCTTCTGACAGCGGAGGATCTCCGGGAGGCAAGGCACCCTTCACAGTGCGGTGCGGCCTCTCCTGGGGGGGCAGAGCAAGGCAGGGCAGCCGGGTGCAATCAGATGCCCGGGCACAGGCTGCTCGAGTCCCCGGGATTCCGGCGGGAGGGGCTGAAGTCTCCTCAAGGGCTCCGTGAAGCAGGCAGGGGTAGAGGAGCAGCCGGCCTTAGCCCTGGGGCAGAGAGCGACTCCGGGTGGAGCGAGGCTCTCAAGGGCAAGAGGGCAGGCTGGCTCCCGAGTACCACGGCCCTAGGAGGGGGCGAGAGGGGGCAGACTTCACCTCCGGCGGGAGGAAATACTCGGCCTCAGGCAGGGGACGAGCCAAAGCACAGGAGAACCCACTGGTCCTGGGGTTCAGTTCAGTGGGCAAGCTCAATCAAGCCCTTGGAGAAAAGTTTCAAGCACAAATCAGCAAAGTCTTTTAGCAAAGTCTTCTCCTCTCCTTCCTCAGCAAGGCAAGCAGCAGGCCAGTCCTTCCAGCGTCTTCTTCTCCTTCTATTCGGGCAGAGGTTCTTTGTGGTAAAACAGGATTCTGATTTACAAGGAGCAGGGCTCCTACTTTTATACACAGTTTCTTTTGTTCTCACTGGCCAGGGGGGCCTCTGCATAACTGCTCTCAGCTCCTGAGCACTTGTGGTGGGTACTTCTGCTTCTGCATTCAGTGTGAGGGCAGGCACATCAGCCGCTCCCCAGGGGGGCGGAGCCGGCATTGTGAGGACAGGGGCAGCCTGAGCACTTTGTTGACAAGCTTCAGTCCTTCCTGGGCCAGGTGCAGGCTGAGTCATCAGTCGCTCCCCAGGAGGGCAGAGCCAGCATTGTGGGGGCAGAGCACAGCCTGATGCATCATTCAGGGGAAACTCCCACCACCCACTAAGGTGTCATCCTGCTATTCACAACCTGTCAACTCCCAGCCCTGTCACTCACACAACTCAGACAGTCAGATACACACAAAAGCAGAGGCGGGCTGAAATGGTTAGACAAGCAAATGCTAGCTTTCTAAAAGTAGCATTTGCAAACACAGGATATTAAAATAAACTTTACTAAAAGAAGTATTTTATTATTCTGAGTTCAGGCATACTAAACATTAATTTCTACCATGTTCCCTGAGCCTGCTGGGATTATAGAGTGTAATAATTCCAGCAGCCCATCTGGCCTAGAAGGGAACTGGTAGCCTTACAATAGTGAAAAACGAATTTGGCAGTAATTCACTATTAGAACATGCCACACACATCAGGGCATGTTCTACCTTATACTTACAATGCACCCTGCCCTCAGGCCTACCATAGGGGTGACTAATATGAAGTTAAGGGAAGGTTTAGGGGCTGGCAAGTGTGTGCACTTGCCCAGCCAGCATGACAGTACCAGACTGCACGCAGGTTCTGCAATGGCAGACCCTAGACACATTTTAAGGCTGCTTCTGTGGGTGGCCCAATCAGCGCTGCAGGCCCACTAGCAGTATTGGCATTCACAAGCCCTGGCACTCCTGGTGCACTTTACTAGGGACTGACAGTAAATCCAATGAACCAATCATGGACATCAATCACATATATAGTTTTCACAGGGAGAGCATATGCACTTTAGCACTGGTCAGCAGTGGTAAAAGTGCCCAGAGTCATTAAACCAACAAAAACAGGTCAGAGAGAGTATTGGAGGAAGGCAAAAAGTTCAGGGATGACCCTGCCAAGAAGGCCAGGTCCAACAGCAGCAAATATCTATTGGTGGACAGAACAAAAGGTCTTTAGACAAGGCACAGAAACGATCTATCAACAGAGAGGATAGTCTCATAATACTTCCTAGTCTTGGGACGAACCATATATTAGCAAGTCACCCGAGAACCACTTCATTTATCTATGTGAGAGTAAAAAAACAACAGCCTGGACCTATTGGCAACTATAAAAGGAACTCTTTGGTGAACTGACAAGAGTAATACATCACCCAGACCCAAGCAGCCAAGGAAGTCTGTATTCATTTACTGAATTCAGAGGAAAAAGAGAAAAATAACATTGCCATACCCTAAATCCTTACATTGGTGTATTCCTGTGTACTAATCTGAAAACCCTCAAGAAAAAAATTAATATTCTACACTTTCACTCATAGATTTTACATTACTTGTACAGGACTGCAGACACTTCTAAAATGATTTCTCCTAATAAAAATACCTACATTGTACGCTTAGGACCATGCTATCATGTTATAGGAGCAACAGGAAAGGCTAAAACTGCTAATTTAACAAGGATTACATTTTCTTCAGCAGAACAAATTATGACAAACAAACTCCTATAAAACAATATTTTCTTCAAATTATTTTGCTAAGGATCACATGGGCATCTTTCCTGCGTTCTACTTTTCATGATCCAAACTATGCAACATCAGCTCTAATAAGGACTGTCCGTTTCTTTTCACAGACTAACTAATAAAAACTAGCAATGCCCTTGTAAAACTATGTAACATGAGAATAACATACAATAATGGTGTTATCACCTAAGACTTGTAGAACAAAAACTACCCACATCTAGCTCCCCGTAAAAGTCAAATAAGGGAACAGCAATCTAGACTACTCATCCTGTCATAATGTCATCAAACAGGATGGGCAGTAACATAACATATATATTTATTCATTTTATTAATGCTAACAATGTTTAAAACAGTATTACTGAATAGCCAATTAAATGTCTCATTGCTATTTCACAGACAGATTAGACAGGCTAAAAATAAATTGAGAAAAAGAGAGAGAAACATACATTTTGCCTACCCTTAATTTATAGAGGAACCAGCCTCCATTCCCCATTTTGACAGTAGGAAACCAGAAACAGGTTTCACTTCTGTCAACACTATCAACCCCTGTTTATAGCAACTGGGCATAAACAAAGTTATAGGCGGTAAATAGCACATTTAAGAGAGCTAAAACATGAATAACCAACCGCCAATCCCTTAAGCAAATGTTCAAGTGTAACACGAGGGCACATGAATTCAAACTAAATGTCATTGCCTCAGCTTTTGTACAGTAATCCTCAGACTAAAAGCATTATTGCTGTATATATATCAAAGCTATCTGTTAATCAAAGTGCACATATACCATTATATTGCCTTTGTATTCATATCAGTGCATCCCCGTCGTCTTTCAAAACATTTGAGAGGTCAAAATGTCAAAGCAAACCTTTCTCTGGGAGCCCTTCTAGGCTTCTAAATATAAAACTGGACCTTTAACCCTTCCCAGCTGTCCTATTCTGTGTGCAAGGGTTTCCATGTGGTTCCCCTAATTCAAAGTGACCCTGGATACTGATAGCTGAACAGCAGACCTGTTCCCCTGTTTGCCAGTTTAGAGAATAACTTCTGCTGGTTTTTGATACATATTTTCAATTATAAGCCGTGTGCAGTATACTTTTCTAGCAATTTAGAAGTCAGCTGTTTGTATTATACCTAAATGTCTGCATTTACTGAAGCCTAAGGCAGTTTAAAAGCTGCTCTGAATGGCAGAATTGCATTTAAATAGTGAATTTTTCCCAATTTCGACTTTGGTGTTTGGGGCAGTTAAAAATTAATATCCTATAATTGTTTTGCATAATAGTCATTGTTAGAATTGGGGGTCTCTGGTTGGAACAGGTATGTACTTGTGACAAGCAGGGACCCTCTCCTCTAAGTCAGGGCAAGGGACTTACTGTCAGAAATAACCCCTGCTCACCCTCTAGGCGGCATGGCGCGAGCAGACAAGGCTAAACTGCAGAGTACACAGGGTTAAGCATTTAGTGCAACACACACAATAAATCATCAACTCACCACACAGGGATACAAGACTGTAGTTTTGTAAAAATATATTCCTTTATATATAAACTCTTAAGCAGGCTTGTAAATACAGTTCTTTAGGTCTCAGACACGATTCCAGTTACTCTTTAAAAATGTTGCCACAGTTCTTGAATATTATGGACAGTACTTAGAATACTTTCAATCACTCTAAAAACGGCTTCCCAGTACTTCAAAAATGGGTCAAGTGAAGTCACTTTACCAATGATGCCACAATGTTCAACAGTAAATTATAGGCCTTGGTTGCCAAGTTTAGGCCTAGAAGGGGTTAAACACCTCTCCAACCGCATCACTGGGCTTCAGGGACGGTTACGACTGTTATTGCGCTGTACGCTTAAGGTTTGGGCCCTCTGGATCACTCCTGTGCGCTCCGTAGGATCACCGGCAAAAGGCGCTACTGAACCTCACGCATCCCGCGTGAGACGCGTACGCTGCAAGTGAACCCAAACAAGGGGTACAAGTCATACATAAGCTGGTGCGACTCGTACCTTCAGCCGTAGGGTCTCAAGAGTGTTTCACAATTGCCAGTAGGGTGGGCGCACAGCTCGAGGCGTACCAGGGGCCTCAGGTCAAACAGGCAGTGCAAGGCAAGTCTCGCACAGTGCACAAGTCGAGGCGTACCAGGAGCCTCAGGGCACACAGACAGTGCGAGGCGAGGCTCGCACAGTGCACAAGTCGAGGCATACCAGGAGCCTCAAGGCACACAGGCAGTGCGAGGCGACGCTCGCACAGTGCACAAGTCGAGGCGTACCAGGAGCCTCAAGGCACAAAGGAGGTGCGAATCGTAGTGATAGGGTGAGACTCGTACTGCGATTCGATTTACAGTACCTTTTGATCGTAGGGGTGCAGGCCGGACACAAGCAGGCGTAGAGGGGTCGTCCCACGTCGCGGTGCGGTCTTACTTTGTTGGTGAGCGACGGCTCGCGGCTCAGGAGGGCTGCGTTGCGTAGCTGGCCGGGTCTTTACTGCAGTGCGCTCCGGTCCTGAGAATAGGGGGCGGGGCCCCGGGAAGCAGTGCGCTCCGGTCCTGAGAATAGGGGGCAGGGCCCCGGGTAGCACTGCGATGGGCGAACGAAGGTCTCCAAGAGTACAGCTCGTACTCCTTCTCTCCACGCACCGCTGCTGTTCACGAACGGCGGCGACTGTGGATTTCAGGGCATTTTCACCTCGGGGAAGACAGGCATAAGGCGGGACCCGTTCTTGCAGTGCAGACCACAGTTAGGCAGGCGGCAGTCACTGTGCTTGGGCCAGCGGGGCTGGTCTTTGCGGTGTAAGCTGGGGCTTATCACGTAGTAGTTGCTTTGTTCGGCGGGACGGGGGTGGCCAGGGCCTTTCAGAGGGCACAGCGATTTCCTCACGGTGCGCTCCGCTTCTCCTTGGTAGGGCTGCGGGGACAATGCACACTCACAGCAGCTTCTCTTTTCAGGGGGGATAGCGCCCAATGTTCCTGGGGCACAGTTCAGGGGGCAAGTTCACCAGCAAGCCCTTGGAGATTGTTCAAATGCACAAGTTGAATTTAAAAGTCTCTCAGTCTTTTTCTTCTCTCTCCTTGTTGCAGCAGCGCACCAACCACAGGCCAGTCTCTCAGGATTAGAGACAGTAGTCCTCCATGCAGCTTTCCCAGGTCCTTCTCTTCAGGCAGAGTTTCTTCTTGGCGTAAACAGGATCTGATTTCTTAGGAGCAGGGCTCCTACTTTTATACACCATTTCTTTTGTTCTCGCAGGCCAGGGGGGGCTTTGCCTAATCCAGTCAGTCTCTGAGCACTTTGTCTTTCAGTCTCTGGTTTCTCCTTTCAGTGTGCAGGGCAGGGACATCAGACGCTCCGCAGGAAGTGGAGCCAGCATTGTGATGACAAGTACAGTCAGGAGCACTCTGTTGACAGTCTTCCCTCTTCCTGGACCAGGTGCAGGGCAGAGTCATCAGTCGCTCCCCAGGGGGCAGAGCCAGCATTGTGGTGGCAGAGCACAGCCCTATTCAGAGTAAAGGGGCACTCCCCCCGGATGTATGACGTTACAACGCATACTTTTACAACGCATACCATTACAACGAATTTTTTACAACGCAAAAACTATTACAACGCATGTATTTACAACGCATGTATTTACAACGCAGGTACCTTTACAACGCATACCATTACAACGTAAGTATTGGTAAGTATATATTAATTTTTTTATTTTAAATTATTTGAAATTAATATAATTTAATTTAATTTAATTTAATTTAATTTAATTTAAGTTAATTTAATTTAATTTAGGTAATTTAATTTAAATGTAATTTAAATAATTTAATTTAAATTTAATTTTATTTTATTTTTACCCTGTACCCCTGTACCCCAAAAACCCAAAACTGACCCTTAACCCTAAAAATACCCCTGTACCCCAAAAACCCATTTAAATATATTTAATTTAAATAATTTAATTTAAATTTAAATTTAATTTTATTTTATTTTTACCCTGTACCCCTGTACCCCAAAAACCCAAAACTGACCCTGAACCCTAAAAATACCCTTTTACCCAAAAACCCAAAACTGACCCTGAACCCTAAAAATACCCCTTTACCCAAAAACTGAAAACTGACCCTGAACCCTAAAAATACCCCTTTACCCAAAAACTGAAAACTGACCCTGAACCCTAAAAATACCCTTTTACCCAAAAACTGAAAACTGACCCTGAACCCTAAAAATACCCTATTACCCAAAAACTGAAAACTGACCCTGAACCCTAAAAATACCCTTTTACCCCAAAACTGAAAACTGACCCTGAACCCTAAAAATACCCCTTTACCCAAAAACTGAAAACTGACCCTGAACCCTAAAAATACCCCTTTACCCAAAAACTGAAAACTGACCCTGAACCCTAAAAATACCCCTTTACCCAAAAACTGAAAACTGACCCTGAACCCTAAAAATACCCCTTTACCCAAAAACTGAAAACTGACCCTGAACCCTAAAAATACCCCTTTACCCAAAAACTGAAAACTGACCGTGAACCCTAAAAATACCCCTTAAAAAAACCCAAACATATAACATTTTAAATATAATTATATACTTACCAATACTTACGTTGAAATGGTATGCGTTGTAAAGGTACCTGCGTTGTAAAAACATGCGTTGTAAATACATCATAGTTTTTGCGTTGTAAAAGTTTCGTTGTAATGGTAATGCGTTGTAAAAGTTGCGTTGTAAAGGTTGTTTCCCCTCCCCCCACCCATCCTGGTGTAATCTCTCTATTCACCACCTGTCAACCCCAGCCTGTCCCCTGAAATTCCCCAGCCCTGTCACACACAGAAACAAGACAGCAGATACACATCAGAGCAGAGGCGGGCTGAAATGGTTAGGCAAGCAAATACTAACTTTCTTAAAGTAGTATTTGCAAACACAGGATATTAAAATAAACTTTACTAAAAGATGTATTTTATTATTCTGAGTTCAGTATTACTAAACTTGACTTTCTACCATGCTCTCTGAGTCTGCTGGGATTATAGAGTGTAATAATTCCAGCAGCCCATTCTGGCCCATGGAGAGTAGGTAGCCTTACAATAGTGAAAAACAAAAATGGCTGTAATTCACTAATAGGACATGCCACACACATCAGGGCATGTCCTACCTTATGCTACAATGCACCCTGCCCTGGGGCCTACCATAGGGGTGACTAATATGAAGTTAAGGGAAGGTTTAGGGACTGGCAAGTGTGTGCACTTGCCCAGCCGGCATGACAGTACCAGACTGCACGCAGGTTCTACCATGGCATACCCTAGACATACTTTAAAAGGCTGCTTCTGTGGGTGGCACAACCAGCGCTGCAGGCCCACTAGCAGTATTGGTATTTACAAGCCCTGAGACTCCTGGTGCACTTTACTGGGGACTGACAGTAAATCCAATGAGTCAATCATGGAAACCAATCACATAAACACTTTTCAGTAGGGAGATCATATGCACTTTAGCACTGGTAAGCAGTGGTAACGTGCCCAGAGTCATTAAACCAACAAAAACAGGTCAGAGAGAATATTGGAGGAAGGCAAAAAGTTCAGAGATGACCCTGCCAAGAGGGCCAAGTCCAACAGTCATCCTCAGAATGTTCTCTACACATTCCAGAGATGGGGCATCAGAAGTATATCATGTATACCCTTATAAAAATGAGTTTTTTACGCCTGCGCAGAATGACATTTCACATGCAAGTTTCCTCACTATGCGGTACAACACAACTTAAATTTGATTTCAATGCTTGGAGATCACAGTATGATTATTAAGCTTTATAAATACTAAAAAATGAATTTAATGCACATCTTTTTTAATAATTTATTTTCATATGCATTTTGTTTTTTGATAAAACTAATCATTTTGATAATTCCACATATGAAAAGCAAGCTTCATTCCTTGCCTTTCATATTTTAGATGCATTCATTCATAAGCCTAAGCCTAAAAGCCTAACTTGAAACATGAAAAATTTTGCACCACTTTTTAAAGGACAGTCATTATTTAACAGCAGAACCACGGATGTGCTTATGTAAAAAGGCATTAAGAAAGGAAATCCCTACTATAAATGTTTTCCTGTTATACAAAATAATGAAACTGTATTCCTAACTTTTAAAACAGCAGTCTGAAATGCAGGGTTTACACAGTTTTTGCACTGACTCAAATCCTAGCTGAGTCAGCATCCCTTTCTGTGGCCTACAGTCAAAACGACAGCTGCTTCTCAGCGACAGTTAAAACACAGCTTTTGGAAAGCTTCTTTTTTAGTGTTGAAATGTAAGCAGGGTGACAGTCTATTTAAAACTGAGGCATTTCAATGTGTCGTTCTATAATGCGTGTTTAGTTCAGCAACATCCAATTTACTCAGATGATGTGTTTGCCTGTTAATATCTAATACAATGTATCTAAGGAAAATGCTGTAACATGTTATAGTTGTTTATTTATTGCAAAGCACACAATTTCATTTTTGAGGCCTATTTTATTCCTATTCAATGTGAATTCTAATTTTATCTTTTTAGCATTGTAGCAGTTTGTACATGTGCATAGTTGCTTACTCTATCAAATTAATAGTAACATGAAGTTAAGTAGCCTATTTCATATAATTCCAGACATATACAGAAGGGGGTCATACACTCAGAACACACAATACAGCGCGCTTAAGGCTAGCCATTCTTTCACAAAGAGCCCAATCGCTATTTACTCACAGAAGTACCACTGATGTGAAACCACAAACCACTTAGACATTTAAACATACATTTAACCCACAGATCAACACTTAGGACAGAAACAAAGGACAGCCCAAAGACTTAAACCAAACCAATTGTAAATACTAGTTGTAAGTCATATTTACAAGAAGAGCTTCTCAATTGTATTCCAAAAGACTTCACAAAACAGCCCAACAGACTGTTTTATTTTCAAGAAGCCAACATACACTCAATTCACTAGCTTTGGGTGGCAGAACAACGAAAAATCGCTCTGCATATCTCCATTTATAAAAGTGTGCAGAATAGGATCCTTGTTTGTTTTATGTTCATATTTTAATTCCATGGGGTACAGAATCACCAAGGAAGAAATTTGTTTTTATACCTAAATCTATTTAGGTATTCCCTCTAGGGGAGCCGGCTAATTTACTTCACATCTCACTATGGTACCTCCAAAAAGCAACACATTCTTCAATGTGTGCTTGAAACAGGCATGCCAAAAATATTGCAACATATGCAAATATTATACGCAAAGTAGCACTTAAAGTACGCTTGCACGTTGTGCCGTTCAAATCTTATACAAAGTAGAGAAACCTCTCCACATTACCTGCTTACACAAATTGCAATTTATATATTACCAAATCCAAAATCCCAAAATTGGCCAATACAAATACAAAACCAAACAGCAAGCCGCATAAAATGACCTTACCAATCCCAAATGTCCAGATTCCAACTGCCAAGTTCTGAATGACCTAGAATACTCACGCCAAAAAGGTTCTCAGTAAGGAGTGGTAAACATGTGGAGGATAAAAATCAGGAAGACCAGAAATATACTGGGCTGCAGAAACAGAGAATCCCCAGAATATCCGTGCACAGAGTACCTCCTTAGTAAAGTCCTGTCCTGTCCTCCTCAGTAGATTCCTGTCTCCTGTCAAGATCACTCCCTTGGATAGCCACTTCTCTGATGAGGTCCTCGTTGGAGCGCCATTTGCAGAACATAGAAACCTTCTCAGGGGTCTCACTGATACACCTGGTCCTTTTAAACCAACAAATAAGAGATTGTCACAGAAGCTGAAATATAAAAGTAACATCTTTAATAACCTCAGATGAGGGAGACTACGTCACACAGTACCCTCAGAAACTGTATGAGACAGTCTAAGGAGTACAGAAAACAGGGGCCTTATATATGCTTAGGGTTACATAGTCAGCATAAAACCAAGGGGAGGTCCTGGCTCATGTAAGCATGCAAAATGACTAATATGGGTATATAAGATCTGCTTGCTCAACAAAGTGGGAGGAGAGTTACTTCTCCATACATCAGCAAGAATAACCTGACAGTTCTATAAGAGGAGCAGGTGCATTCTACTAGCTAGGCCGCTCTGAGCATGTGCAAGGCCCGAAGAGCGAAACAGCACATGGCAAGCACATGGCTACCTAAAATGGCTGCCAAATACAAAATGGCTTTCAGCTCATGCTAACAAATCCCTGCAATCCTTAACACTGGGACTGAGGGCACATCAGTCCCTGTGGAGGAGGGCACACCTGGGACAGAGGATATATCAGCAGCTGGGGAAGAGAGCACACCTGGGACTGAGGGCACATCAGTACCTGGGGAGGAGAGCACACCTGGGACTGAGGGTACACCAGCACCTGGGGAGGAGAACACACCTGGGACTGAGGGTCCATCAGTACCTGGGGAGGAGAGCACACCTGGGACTGAGGGTACATCACCACCCAGGGAGGAAAGCACACCTGGGACTGATGGTACATTAGTCCCTGGGGAGGAGAGCACACCTGGGACTTAGAGTACATCAGCACCTGGGGAGTAGAGCACACCTGGGACTGATGGTACATTAGTCCCTGGGGAGGATAGCACACCTGGGACTTAGAGTACATCAGCACCTGGGAAGGAGCGCACACCTGGGACTGAGGTTACACCAGCACCTGGGGAGGAGAGCACACCTGGGACTGAGGGTCCATCAGTCCCTGGGGAGGAGAGCACACCTGGGACTGAAGGTCCATCAGAACCTGGGGAGGAGAGCACACCTGGGACTGATGGTACATTAGTCCCTGGAGAGGAGAGCACACCTGGGACTTAGAGTACATCAGCACCTGGGGAGGAGAGCACACCTGGGACTGAGAGCACATCAGTACCTGGCAAGGAGAGCACACCCAGGACTGAGGGTAACTCAGCACTTGGGGCGGTGAGCACCCATGGGACTGAGGGAACATCAGCACCTGGGGAGAAGAGCACACCTGGGACTGAGGGTACATCAGAACATGGGGAGGAGAGCACACCTGGGACTGAGGGTACATCAGCACCCAGGGAGAAGAGAGCACACCTGGACTGAGGGTACATCAGTCCCTGGAGAGGAGAGCACACCTGGGACTGAGGGAACATCAGCACCTGGGGAGAAGAGCACACCTGGGACTGAGGGTACATCAGAACATGGGGAGAAGAGCACATCTGGGACTGAGGGTATATCAGTCCCTGGAGAGGAGAGCATGCCTGGGACTGAGGGTACAACAGCACCCAGGGAGGAGAGCACATCTGGGACTGAGGGTACATTAGTCCCTGGGGAGGAGGGCACGACTGGGACAGAGGGTACAAGAGCAGTTGGGGAAGAGAGCACACCTGGGATTGAGGGTACATCAGTACCTGGGGAGGATAGCACAGCTGGGACTAAGTGCACACCAGTAACTGGGGAGGAGAGCACACGTGGAACTGAGGGTACAGCAACACCTAGGGAGGAGAACACACCTGGGACTGAGAGTACATCAGCACCTGGAGAGGAGAGCACAGCTGGGAATGAGGGTAGATCAGCACCTGGGTAGGAGAGCACACCTGGGACTTAGAGTATATCAGCACCTGGGGAGGGAGCACACCTGGGACTGAGGGTACATCAGCACCTGGGGAAGGGAGCACGCTTGGGACTGAGGGTACATCAGCACCTGGGGAGGAGAGCACACCAGGGACTGAGAGTACATCAGCACCTGGGGAAGGGTGCACACTTGGGACTGAGGGTACATCAGTACCTGGGGAGGAGAGCACACCTGGGACTGAGGGTACATCAGCACCTGGGAGGAGAGCACACCTGGGACTGAGGGTACATCAGCCCCTGAGGAGGAGAGCACACCTAGAACTGAGAGTACAACAGCACCTGGGGAGGAGAGCACACCTGGGAAAGAAGGTACATCAGCACCTCGGGACGAGAGCACACCTGGGACTGAGGGTACATCAGTACCTGGGAGGAGAGCACACCTGGGACTGAGGGTACATCAGTACCTGGGAGGAGAGCACGCATGGGACTGAGGGCACATCAGTACCTGGGGAGGAGAGCACACCTGGAACTGAGGGTACATCAGCACCTGGGAGGAGAGCACACCTGGGACTGAGGATACATCAGCACCTAGGGAGGAGAGCTCACCTGGGACTGAGGGTACATCAGTACTTGGGAGGAGAGGACACCAGGGACTGAGGGTACATCAGTAGCTGGGGAGCAGATGACACCTGGGACTGAGGATACATCAGCACCTGGGGAGGAGAGCACTCCTGGGATTGAGGGTACATCAGCATCCGGGGAGGACAGCACACCTGGGACTGAGGATACATCAGCACCTGGGAGTACTGCGCACCTGGGACTATGGAAACATCAGCACCCGGGAGGAGAGCATATCAGCACTGATTGAGAAGGGAAATTCTGTACTTTAGGAGAAAGGAACATCAGTATCTTAGGTGAAGAAAGCATCAGCACCTGGGGTGGAGGGAGCATCAGAACCTGGAGTAGCGGGAGCATCAGCACCTGGGATGGCAGGAGCATCAGAACCTGGGGTGAAGGGAGCAACAGCACCTGGGGTGGAGAGAGCATCAGCACCTGGGATGGAGAGAGCATCAGCACCTGGGATGGCAGGAGCATCAGCACCTTAAGTGGAGGGAGCATCAGCACCTGGGGTCGAGAGAGTATCAGCACCTTAAGTGGAGGTAGCATCAGCACCTGTGGTGGGGGGGCATCAGCACATGGGGTGGAGGGAGCATCAGCACCTGGGGCGGAGGGAGCATCAGCACCTGGGGTGGAGGGAGCATCAGTACCTGGGTTGGAGAGAGCATCAGCACCTTAAGTGGAGGGGGCATCAGCACCTGGGGTGCAGAGAGCATCAGCACCTTAAGTGGAGGGAGCATCAGCACCTGGGGTGGAGAGAGCATCAGCACCTGGATGGAGGAAGCATCAGCATCTGGGATGGAGAGAGAATCAGCACCTAGGGTGGAGGGAGCATCATCACCTGGGGTGGAGGGAGCATCAGTAACTGGGGTGGAGGGAGCATCAGTTAGTGTGGTGGAGGGAGCATCAGTTATTGTGGTGGAGGGAGCATAAGCACCTGGGGTAGAGAGTGCATCAGCTATTGTGGTGGAAGGAGCATCAGCACCTCAGGTGGAGGGAGCATGAGCACCTGGATGGAGGAAGCATCAGCATCTGGGATGGAGGGAGAATCAGCACTTGGGGTGGAGGGAGCATCAGCACCAGGGGTGGAGGGAGCATCAGCACCAGGGGTAGAGGGAACATCAGCATCTAGGGTGGAGGGAGCATCAGTAACTGGGGTGGAGGGAGCATCAGTTATTGTGGTGGAGGGAGCATCATCACCTGGGGTGGAGGGAGCATCAGTTATTGTGGTGGAGGGAGCATCAGTTATTGTGGTGGAGGGAGCATCAGTTATTGTGGTGGAGGGAGCATCAGCACCTGGGGTAGAGAGAGCATCAGCTATTGTGGTGGAGGGAGCATCAGCACCTTAAGTGGAGGGAGCATCAGCACCTGGGTTAGATGGAGTATCAATACGTTAGGTGGAAGGAGAATCAGCACCTGGGGTGGAGGTGAAGAAAATAAGAATACCTAAGTGTGTCCCCTCTTGCACCCTCCTTTGCCCGCGCCATATCCCGAATATAGCTCCACCAAGATGTGCTACATGCTCAAATATCCCCAAACCAAGGATTATGATAGCCTTCAACGCGCGCACTACTGTGAATGTACCGACAGGTTAATCCCAGTTACCTCGGCGCCGACTTGACTGGAGATTCCCCGCACCCAGTATTGTCCATCTTAGATAAGGTCACCAGCCTGTATTTGGATAAAGGGCTCACACACAATGTTCGCAAACAATGACCCCCGACCTGACTAAAGATTCCCCGCACCTGGTATTGTCTTACGAACACATGACAAACTAGATGAGATTACCTGCTTGTGTTTGCTTGGAGTTTTCTTTTCTTTTCTTTTTGTGTTTTCATTTATTTTTCCTTCCTGTTGCATGCCAAAAGAACTGTATAAATACTCTACCCTGTGAATAAAGCAACAGACCACTCCTGAGCCTTTTGGGTGAAGGAGCTCTCCTTTAACTCGAGTTAATGAAATAAAGCCCTTTTAACTCGAACACCACGGACTCTGCTCCTCATTTATGCGTTACCCTTTGATATCTATAGAAATTCCGATAGCGTAAATAATTTATTTACCACAGAGGGAGCATCAGCACCAGGGGTGGAGGGAGCAACAGCACCTGGGGTGGAGGAAGCATCAGCGCCTGGGGTGGAGGGAGCATCAGCACCAGGGGCGGAGGGAGCAACAGCACCAGGGGTGGAGGGAGCATTAGCACCAGGGTTAGAGGGAGCATCAGCCATTGTGGTGGAGGGAGCATCAGCACCTGGGGTGGAGGGAGCATCAAAACCTGGGGTGGAGGGAGCATCAGTACCAGAGGTGGAGGGAGAATCAGCAACAGGGGTGGAGGGCATCAGCACCTGGGGTGGAGGGAGCATCAGCACCTGAGGTGGAGGGAGCATCAGCACCTGGGGTGGAGGGAGCATCAGCACCTGGGGTGGATGGAGCATCAGTTATTATGGTGGAGTGAGCATCAGCACCTGGTGTGGAGGGAGCATCAACAACAGTGGTGGAGGGAGCATCAACACCTGGGGTGGAGGGAGCATCAGTACCAGGGGAGGGGGAACATCAGCAACAGGGGTGGAGGGAGCATCAGCACCTCAGGTGGAGGGAGCATCAGCACCTGGGATGGGAGAGCATCAGCACCTGGGGTGGAGGGAGCATCAGCACCTCAGGTGGAGGGAGCATCAGCACCTTGGGTGGAGGGAGCATTAGCACCAGGGGTGGAGGGAGCATGAGCACCTCAGGTGGAGGGAGCATCAGCACCTCAGGGGGAGGGAGCATCAGCACCTGGGATTGGAGAGCATCAGCACCTGAGGTGGAGGGAGCATCAGCACCTCAGGTGGAGGGAGCATCAGCACCTGGGGTGGAGGGAGCATTAGCACCTGGGGTGGAGGGAGCATCAGCACCTCAGGTGGAGGGAGAATCAACACCTGGGGTGGAGGGAACGGATCACTGAAAGAATATCGACTGAAAGAATATCGACTACCCAAAATATCGTTGAGAAAATATCGACAGTCAAAATATCGAGTTTCTATCTACAAACAGGTAAGTACAAAAATAGCGAGTACAAAATATCGTTTACAAAAATATCGTTGTTAAAAATATCGACTTTACTAAAAACAATGTTTAATTACATTAATATAAAAAATTAATTACTAAAATATAATTAACAATACTTAAAATAACTTTTAATAATTAAATAATTAATGAAAGTAAAAAAATATTTTTTTTCCATCATATTTCTTAAAACATATATATATAGTAACAAAATTTAATTAAATAATAGGCAATATTGTATATGTACCCCAAAAACCCAAAACTGACCCTGAACCCTAAAAATACCCCTTTACCCAAAAACTGAAAACTGACCCTGAACCCTAAAAATACCCCTTTACCCAAAAACTGAAACCTGACCCTGAACCCTAAAAATACCCCTTTGCCCAAAAACTGAAAACTGACCCTGAACCCTAAAAATAGCCCTTTACCCAAAAACTGAAAACTGACCCTGAACCCTAAAAATACCCCTTTACCCAAAAACTGAAAACTGACCCTGAACCCTAAAAATACCCCTTTACCCAAAAACTGAAAACTGACCCTGAACCCTAAAAATACCCCTTTACCCAAAAACTGAAAACTGACCCTAAACCCTAAAAATACCCCTTTGCCCAAAAACTGAAAACTGACCCTGAACCCTAAAAATACCCCTTTAATTTAACATAATTAGCAATTAATCAATTAAATTAAATTAATTACCAATTAAATTGTAAATAATTAACATATATTATTTAATTACCAATTAATTAATTATTACTACCAATAAATAAATATACATATTTAATGTATTATAATTAAATTACTTCCCACCCTATTCCCCTATAAACCCACAACCCGCTACAGAAAATACATTATTTTAATTTACATAATTAGCAATTAATCAATTAAATTAAATTAATTACTAATTAAATTGTAAATAATTAACATATATTATTTAATTACCAATTAATTAATTATTACTACCAATTAATAAATTTACATATTTAATTTATTATAATTAAATTACTTCCCACCCTATTCCCCTATAAACCCACAACCCGCTACAGAATAAAATCACACAATAATTTATAAAAATTATTAATTAAAAATAATTATAAAAAAAATGACACTTTTCACATATATTATAACATAAAAACACTATAAATAATTAAATATTATTGAAAAAACTATATTTTTTACTATCTAGATTATATACTTGGATATTTTCACTGTCTATATTATTTACAGTCGATATTACTTCACTTACCTTAAAAACGATATTTTGACTGTCGATATTCTGTCTAGTCGATATTTTCTCCAAACGATATTTAAAACTCGATATTCTTTCCAGTCGATATTTTGGAGTCGATATTATGTCTGTGCACCGGAGGGAACATCAACACCTGGGGTCGAGGGAGCATCAGCTATTGTGGTAGAGGGAGCATCAGTTAATGTGGTGGAAGGAGCATCAGCATCTGGGGTAGCGGGAGCATCAGCTAGTGTGGTGGAGGGAGCATCAGCACCTGGGTTGGAGAGAGCATCAGCACCTGGGGTGGAGGGAGCATCAGCACCTCAGGTGGAGGGAGCTTCAGCACCTCAAGTGGAGGGAGCATCAGCACCTGGGGTGGAGGGAGCATCAGCACCTGGGGTAGAGGGAGCATCAGCGCCTGGGGTGGAGGGAGCATGAGCACCTCAGGCGGAGGGAGCAACAAGACCTGGGGTTGAGGGAGCATCAACATCTGGGGTAGAGGGAGCATCAGCTATTGTGGTGGAGGGAGCATCAGTTATTGTGGTGGAGGGATCATCAACACCTGAGGTAGAGGGAGCATCAGCTAGTGTGGTGGAGGGAGCATCAGCACCTGGGTTAGAGGGAGTATCAACACCTTAGGTGGATGGAGCATCAGCACCTGAGGTGGAGGGAGCATCAGCACCTCAGGTGGAGGGAGCATCCGCACCTGTGGTGGAGGGAGCATCAGCACCTGGGGTGGAGGGACCATCAGCACCTGGGGTGGAGGGGCCATCAGCACCTGGGGTGGAGGGAGCATCAGCATCAGGGGTGGAGGGAGCATCAGCACCTGGGTGGAGTTGGGAATCATTACCTTACGTGGTGAGAGCATCAGCACCTGGGTTGGAGGGAGCATCAGCCATTATGGTGGAGGGAGCATCAGCACCAGGGGTGGAGGGGGCATCAGCCTTTGTGGATAAAGGGAGCATTATCACCTTACGTGGTGGGAGCATCAGCACCTGGGGTGGATTGAGCATCTGCCACTGTGGCGAGGGAGCATCATCACCTTACATGGTGGGAGCATCAGCACCTGGGGTGGAGAGAGCATCTGTCATTGTGGGGGAAGGATCATCAGCACCAGGGGTGGAGGGAGCATCAGCCATTGTGGATAAAGGGAGCATTATCACCTTACTTGGTGGGAGCATCAGCAGCTGGGGTGGAGGGAGCATCAGCACCTGGGGTGGAGGGAGCATCAGCACCAGGGGTGAAGGGAGCAACAGCACCTGGCGTAGAGGAAGCATCAGTGCCTGGGGTGGAGGGAGCATCAGCACCAGGGGCGGAGGGAGCAACAGCACCAGGGGTGGAGGGAGCATTAGCACCAGGGTTAGAGGGAGCATCAGCCATTGTGGTGGACGGAGCATCAGCACCTGGGGTGGAGGGAGCATCAAAACCTGGGGTGGAGGGAGCATCAGTACCAGAGGTGGAGGGAGAATCAGCAACAGGGGTGGAGGGCATCAGCACCTGGGGTGGAGGGAGCATCAGCACCTGAGGTGGAGGGAGCATCAGCACCTGGGGTGGAGGGAGCATCAGCACCTGGGGTGGATGGAGCATCAGTTATTATGGTGGAGTGAGCATCAGCACCTGGTGTGGAGGGAGCATCAACAACAGTGGTGGAGGGAGCATCAACACCTGGGGTGGAGGGAGCATCAGTACCAGGGGTGGGGGGACATCAGCAACAGGGGTGGAGGGAGCATCAGCACCTCAGGTGGAGGGAGCATCAGCACCTGGGGTGGAGGGAGCATTAGCACCTGGGGTGGAGGGACCATGAGCACCTCAGGTGGAGGGAGAATCAACACCTGGGGTGGAGGGAGCATCAGCACCTGGGATGGGAGAGCATCAGCACCTGGGGTGGAGGGAGCATCAGCACCTCAGTTGGAGGGAGCATCAGCACCTTGGGTGGAGGGAGCATTAGCACCAGGGGTGGAGGGAGCATGAGCACCTCAGGTGGAGGGAGCATCAGCACCTCAGGGGGAGGGAGCATCAGCACCTGGGATTGGAGAGCATCAGCACCTGAGGTGGAGGGAGCATCAGCACCTGAGGTGGAGGGAGCATCAGCACCTGGGGTGGAGGGAGCATTAGCACCTGGGGTGGAGGGAGCATCAGCACCTCAGGTGGAGGGAGAATCAACACCTGGGGTGGAGGGAACGGATCACTGAAAGAATATCGACTGAAAGAATATCGACTACCCAAAATATCGTTGAGAAAATATCGACAGTCAAAATATCGAGTTTCTATCTACAAACAGGTAAGTACAAAAATATCGAGTACAAAATATCGTTTACAAAAATATCGTTGTTAAAAATATCGACTTTACTAAAAACAATGTTTAATTACATTAATATAAAAAATTAATTACTAAAATATAATTAACAATACTTAAAATAACTTTTAATAATTAAATAATTAATGAAAGTAAAAAAATAATTTTTTTCCATCATATTTCTTAAAACATATATATATAGTAACAAAATTTTATTAAATAATAGGCAATATTGTATATGTACCCCAAAAACCCAAAACTGACCCTGAACCCTAAAAATACCCCTTTACCCAAAAACTGAAAACTGACCCTGAACCCTAAAAATACCCCTTTACCCAAAAACTGAAACCTGACCCTGAACCCTAAAAATACCCCTTTGCCCAAAAACTGAAAACTGACCATGAACCCTAAAAATACCCCTTTACCCAAAAACTGAAAACTGACCCTGAACCCTAAAAATACCCCTTTACCCAAAAACTGAAAACTGACCCTGAACCCTAAAAATACCCCTTTGCCCAAAAACTGAAAACTGACCCTGAACCCTAAAAATACCCCTTTAATTTAACATAATTAGCAATTAATCAATTAAATTAAATTAATTACCAATTAAATTGTAAATAATTAACATATATTATTTAATTACCAATTAATTAATTATTACTACCAATTAATAAATGTACATATTTAATTTATTATAATTAAATTACTTCCCACCCTATTCCCCTATAAACCCACAACCCGCTACAGAAAATACATTATTTTAATTTACATAATTAGCAATTAATCAACTAAATTAAATTAATTACCAATTAAATTGTAAATAATTAACATATATTATTTAATTACCAATTAATTAATTATTACTACCAATTAATAAATTTACATATTTAATTTATTATAATTAAATTACTTCCCACCCTATTCCCCTATAAACCCACAACCCGCTACAGAATAAAATCGCACAATAATTAAAAGAAATTATTAATTAAAAATAATTATTAAAAAAATGACACTTTTCACATATATTATAACATAAAAACACTATAAATAATTAAATATTATTGAAAAAACTATATTTTTTAATATCTAGATTATATACTTGGATATTTTCACTGTCTATATTATTTACAGTCGATATTACTTCACTTACCTTAAAAACGATATTTTGACTGTCGATATTCTGTCTAGTCGATATTTTCTCCAAACGATATTTAAAACTCGATATTCTTTCCAGTCGATATTTTGGAGTCGATATTATGTCTGTGCACCGGAGGGAATATCAACACCTGGGGTCGAGGGAGCATCAGCTATTGTGGTAGAGGGAGCATCTGTTAATGTGGTGGAAGGAGCATTAGCATCTGGGGTAGCGGGAGCATCAGCTAGTGTGGTGGAGGGAGCATCAGCACCTGGGGTGGAGAGAGCATCAGCACCTGGGGTGGAGGGAGCATCAGCACCTCAGGTGGAGGGAGCTTCAGCACCTCAAGTGGAGGGAGCATCAGCACCTGGGGTGGAGGGAGCATCAGCACCTGGGGTAGAGGGAGCATCAGCGCCTGGGGTGGAGGGAGCATGAGCACCTCAGGCGGAGGGAGCAACAACACCTGGGGTTGAGGGAGCATCAACATCTGGGGTAGAGGGAGCATCAGCTATTGTGGTGGAGGGAGCATCAGTTATTGTGGTGGAGGGAGCATCAACACCTGAGGTAGAGGGAGCATCAGCTAGTGTGGTGGAGGGAGCATCAGCACCTGGGTTGGAAAGAGCATCAGCACCTGGGTTAGAGGGAGTATCAACACCTTAGGTGGATGGAGCATCAGCACCTGAGGTGGAGGGAGCATCAGCACCTCAGGTGGAGGGAGCATCCGCACCTGTGGTGGAGGGAGCATCAGCACCTGGGGTGGAGGGACCATCAGCACCTGGGGTGGAGGGGCCATCAGCACCTGGGGTGGAGGGAGCATCAGCATCAGGGGTGGAGGGAGCATCAGCACCTGGGTGGAGTTGGGAATCATTACCTTACGTGGTGAGAGCATCAGCACCTGGGTTGGAGGGAGCATCAGCCATTATGGTGGAGGGAGCATCAGCACCAGGGGTGGAGGGGGCATCAGCCATTGTGGATAAAGGGAGCATTATCACCGTACGTGGTGGGAGCATCAGCACCTGGGGTGGATTGAGCATCTGCCACTGTGGGGAGGGAGCATCATCACCTTACATGGTGGGAGCATCAGCACCTGGGGTGGAGAGAGCATCTGTCATTGTGGGGGAAGGATCATCAGCACCAGGGGTGGAGGGAGCATCAGCCATTGTGGATAAAGGGAGCATTATCACCTTACTTGGTGGGAGCATCAGCAGCTGGGGTGGAGGGAGCATCAGCACCAGGGATGGAGGGAGCATCAGCATCTAGGGTGGAGAGAGCATCAGCACCTGGGATGTCTGGGGTCACACGGTGGGTCATTAACTCTCCCTCCTCTCTCTGCACTGCTGAGGTCTCTGGATTAGAAAGTACGTGGGAGGAGAGCACACCTGGGACTGAGGGCACATCAGTACCTGGGGAGGAGAGCACCCCTAGGACTGAGGGTACATCAGCACCTGGGAGGAGAGCACACCTGGGACTGAGGATACATCAGCACCTGGGAGTACTGCACACCTGGGACTATGGAAACATCAGCACCCGGGAGGAGAGCATATCAGCACTGATTGAGAAGGGAAATTCTGTACTTTAGGAGAAAGGAACATCAGTATCTTAGGTGAAGAAAGCATCAGCACCTGGGGTGGAGGGAGCATCAGAACCTGGAGTAGCGGGAGCATCAGCACCTGGGATGGCAGGAGCATCAGAACCTGGGGTGAAGGGAGCAACAGCACCTGGGGTGGAGAGAGCATCAGCACCTGGGATGGAGAGAGCATCAGCACCTGGGATGGCAGGAGCATCAGCACCTTAAGTGGAGGGAGCATCAGCACCTGGGGTCGAGAGAGTATCAGCACCTTAAGTGGAGGTAGCATCAGCACCTGTGGTGGGGGGGCATCAGCACATGGGGTGGAGGGAGCATCAGCACCTGGGGCGGAGGGAGCATCAGCACCTGGGGTGGAGGGAGCATCAGTACCTGGGTTGGAGAGAGCATCAGCACCTTAAGTGGAGGGGGCATCAGCACCTGGGGTGCAGAGAGCATCAGCACCTTAAGTGGAGGGAGCATCAGCACCTGGGGTGGAGAGAGCATCAGCACCTGGATGGAGGAAGCATCAGCATCTGGGATGGAGAGAGAATCAGCACCTAGGGTGGAGGGAGCATCATCACCTGGGGTGGAGGGAGCATCAGTAACTGGGGTGGAGGGAGCATCAGTTAGTGTGGTGGAGGGAGCATCAGTTATTGTGGTGGAGGGAGCATCAGCACCTGGGGTAGAGAGTGCATCAGCTATTGTGGTGGAAGGAGCATCAGCACCTCAGGTGGAGGGAGCATGAGCACCTGGATGGAGGAAGCATCAGCATCTGGGATGGAGGGAGAATCAGCACTTGGGGTGGAGGGAGCATCAGCACCAGGGGTGGAGGGAGCATCAGCACCAGGGGTAGAGGGAGCATCAGCATCTGGGGTGGAGGGAGCATCAGTAACTGGGGTGGAGGGAGCATCAGTTATTGTGGTGGAGGGAGCATCATCACCTGGGGTGGAGGGAGCATCAGTTATTGTGGTGGAGGGAGCATCAGTTATTGTGGTGGAGGGAGCATCAGTTATTGTGGTGGAGGGAGCATCAGCACCTGGGGTAGAGAGAGCATCAGCTATTGTGGTGGAGGGAGCATCAGCACCTGGGATGGAGGGAGAATCAGCACTTGGGGTGGAGGGAGCATCAGCACCAGGGGTGGAGGGAGCATCAGCACCAGGGGTAGAGGGAGCATCAGCATCTAGGGTGGAGGGAGCATCAGTAACTGGGGTGGAGGGAGCATCAGTTATTGTGGTGGAGGGAGCATCATCACCTGGGGTGGAGGGAGCATCAGTTATTGTGGTGGAGGGAGCATCAGTTATTGTGGTGGAGGGAGCATCAGTTATTGTGGTGGAGGGAGCATCAGCACCTGGGGTAGAGAGAGCATCAGCTATTGTGGTGGAGGGAGCATCAGCACCTTAAGTGGAGGGAGCATCAGCACCTGGGTTAGATGGAGTATCAATACGTTAGGTGGAAGGAGAATCAGCACCTGGGGTGGAGGTGAAGAAAATAAGAATACCTAAGTGTGTCCCCTCTTGCACCCTCCTTTGCCCGCGCCATATCCCGAATATAGCTCCACCAAGATGTGCTACATGCTCAAATATCCCCAAACCAAGGATTAAGAATCTACCATGCCCAGCACTATGATAGCCTTCAACGCGCGCACTACTGTGAATGTACCGACAGGTTAATCCCAGTTACCTCGGCGCCGACTTGACTGGAGATTCCCCGCACCCAGTATTGTCCATCTTAGATAAGGTCACCAGCCTGTATTTGGATAAAGGGCTCACACACAATGTTCGCAAACAATGACCCCCGACCTGACTAAAGATTCCCCGCACCTGGTATTGTCTTACGAACACATGACAAACTAGATGAGATTACCTGCTTGTGTTTGCTTGGAGTTTTCTTTTCTTTTCTTTTTGTGTTTTCATTTATTTTTCCTTCCTGTTGCATGCCAAAAGAACTGTATAAATACTCTACCCTGTGAATAAAGCAACAGACCACTCCTGAGCCTTTTGGGTGAAGGAGCTCTCCTTTAACTCGAGTTAATGAAATAAAGCCCTTTTAACTCGAACACCACGGACTCTGCTCCTCATTTATGCGTTACCCTTTGATATCTATAGAAATTCCGATAGCGTAAATAATTTATTTACCACAGAGGGAGCATCAGCACCAGGGGTGGAGGGAGCAACAGCACCTGGGGTGGAGGAAGCATCAGCGCCTGGGGTGGAGGGAGCATCAGCACCAGGGGCGGAGGGAGCAACAGCACCAGGGGTGGAGGGAGCATTAGCACCAGGGTTAGAGGGAGCATCAGCCATTGTGGTGGAGGGAGCATCAGCACCTGGGGTGGAGGGAGCATCAAAACCTGGGGTGGAGGGAGCATCAGTACCAGAGGTGGAGGGAGAATCAGCAACAGGGGTGGAGGGCATCAGCAACTGGGGTGGAGGGAGCATCAGCACCTGAGGTGGAGGGAGCATCAGCACCTGGGGTGGAGGGAGCATCAGCACCTGGGGTGGATGGAGCATCAGTTATTATGGTGGAGTGAGCATCAGCACCTGGTGTGGAGGGAGCATCAACAACAGTGGTGGAGGGAGCATCAACACCTGGGGTGGAGGGAGCATCAGTACCAGGGGAGGGGGAACATCAGCAACAGGGGTGGAGGGAGCATCAGCACCTCAGGTGGAGGGAGCATCAGCACCTGGGATGGGAGAGCATCAGCACCTGGGGTGGAGGGAGCATCAGCACCTCAGGTGGAGGGAGCATCAGCACCTTGGGTGGAGGGAGCATTAGCACCAGGGGTGGAGGGAGCATGAGCACCTCAGGTGGAGGGAGCATCAGCACCTCAGGGGGAGGGAGCATCAGCACCTGGGATTGGAGAGCATCAGCACCTGAGGTGGAGGGAGCATCAGCACCTCAGGTGGAGGGAGCATCAGCACCTGGGGTGGAGGGAGCATTAGCACCTGGGGCGGAGGGAGCATCAGCACCTCAGGTGGAGGGAGAATCAACACCTGGGGTGGAGGGAACGGATCACTGAAAGAATATCGACTGAAAGAATATCGACTACCCAAAATATCGTTGAGAAAATATCGACAGTCAAAATATCGAGTTTCTATCTACAAACAGGTAAGTACAAAAATATCGAGTACAAAATATCGTTTACAAAAATATCGTTGTTAAAAATATCGACTTTACTAAAAACAATGTTTAATTACATTAATATAAAAAATTAATTACTAAAATATAATTAACAATACTTAAAATAACTTTTAATAATTAAAAAATAATGAAAGTAAAAAAATAATTTTTTTCCATCATATTTCTTAAAACATATATATATAGTAACAAAATTTAATTAAATAATAGGCAATATTGTATATGTACCCCAAAAACCCAAAACTGACCCTGAACCCTAAAAATACCCCTTTACCCAAAAACTGAAAACTGACCCTGAACCCTAAAAATACCCCTTTACCCAAAAACTGAAACCTGACCCTGAACCCTAAAAATACCCCTTTGCCCAAAAACTGAAAACTGACCCTGAACCCTAAAAATAGCCCTTTACCCAAAAACTGAAAACTGACCCTGAACCCTAAAAATACCCCTTTACCCAAAAACTGAAAACTGACCCTGAACCCTAAAAATACCCCTTTACCCAAAAACTGAAAACTGACCCTGAACCCTAAAAATACCCCTTTACCCAAAAACTGAAAACTGACCCTGAACCCTAAAAATACCCCTTTGCCCAAAAACTGAAAACTGACCCTGAACCCTAAAAATACCCCTTTAATTTAACATAATTAGCAATTAATCAATTAAATTAAATTAATTACCAATTAAATTGTAAATAATTAACATATATTATTTAATTACCAATTAATTAATTATTACTACCAATTAATAAATATACATATTTAATGTATTATAATTAAATTACTTCCCACCCTATTCCCCTATAAACCCACAACCCGCTACAGAAAATACATTATTTTAATTTACATAATTAGAAATTAATCAATTAAATTAAATTAATTTCTAATTAAATTGTAAATAATTAACATATATTATTTAATTACCAATTAATTAATTATTACTACCAATTAATAAATTTACATATTTAATTTATTATAATTAAATTACTTCCCACCCTATTCCCCTATAAACCCACAACCCGCTACAGAATAAAATCACACAATAATTAAAAAAAATTATTAATTAAAAATAATTATTAAAAAAATGACACTTTTCACATATATTATAACATAAAAACACTATAAATAATTAAATATTATTGAAAAAACTATATTTTTTACTATCTAGATTATATACTTGGATATTTTCACTGTCTATATTATTTACAGTCGATATTACTTCACTTACCTTAAAAACGATATTTTGACTGTCGATATTCTGTCTAGTCGATATTTTCTCCAAACGATATTTAAAACTCGATATTCTTTCCAGTCGATATTTTGGAGTCGATATTATGTCTGTGCACCGGAGGGAACATCAACACCTGGGGTCGAGGGAGCATCAGCTATTGTGGTAGAGGGAGCATCAGTTAATGTGGTGGAAGGAGCATCAGCATCTGGGGTAGCGGAAGCATCAGCTAGTGTGGTGGAGGGAGCATCAGCACCTGGGGTGGAGAGAGCATCAGCACCTGGGGTGGAGGGAGCATCAGCACCTCAGGTGGAGGGAGCTTCAGCACCTCAAGTGGAGGGAGCATCAGCACCTGGGGTGGAGGGAGCATCAGCACCTGGGGTAGAGGGAGCATCAGCGCCTGGGGTGGAGGAAGCATGAGCACCTCAGGCGGAGGGAGCAACAACACCTGGGGTTGAGGGAGCATCAACATCTGGGGTAGAGGGAGCATCAGCTATTGTGGTGGAGGGAGCATCAGTTATTGTGGTGGAGGGAGCATCAACACCTGAGGTAGAGGGAGCATCAGCTAGTGTGGTGGAGGGAGCATCAGCACCTGGGTTGGAAAGAGCATCAGCACCTGGGTTAGAGGGAGTATCAACACCTTAGGTGGATGGAGCATCAGCACCTGAGGTGGAGGGAGCATCAGCACCTCAGGTGGAGGGAGCATCCGCACCTGTGGTGGAGGGAGCATCAGCACCTGGGGTGGAGGGACCATCAGCACCTGGGGTGGAGGGGCCATCAGCACCTGGGGTGGAGGGAGCATCAGCATCAGGGGTGGAGGGAGCATCAGCACCTGGGTGGAGTTGGGAATCATTACCTTACGTGGTGAGAGCATCAGCACCTGGGTTGGAGGGAGCATCAGCCATTATGGTGGAGGGAGCATCAGCACCAGGGGTGGAGGGGGCATCAGCCATTGTGGATAAAGGGAGCATTATCACCTTACGTGGTGGGAGCATCAGCACCTGGGGTGGATTGAGCATCTGCCACTGTGGGGAGGGAGCATCATCACCTTACATGGTGGGAGCATCAGCACCTGGGGTGGAGAGAGCATCTGTCATTGTGGGGGAAGGATCATCAGCACCAGGGGTGGAGGGAGCATGAGCCATTGTGGATAAAGGGAGCATTATCACCTTACTTGGTGGGAGCATCAGCAGCTGGGGTGGAGGGAGCATCAGCACCAGGGATGGAGGGAGCATCAGCATCTAGGGTGGAGAGAGCATCAGCACCTGGGATGTCTGGGGTCACACGGTGGGTCATTAACTCTCCCTCCTCTCTCTGCACTGCTGGGGTCTCTGGATTAGAAAGTACGTGGGAGGAGAGCACACCTGGGACTGAGGGCACATCAGTACCTGGGGAGGAGAGCACCCCTAGGACTGAGGGTACATCAGCACCTGGGAGGAGAGCACACCTGGGACTGAGGGTACATCAGCACCTCGGGAGGTCCGACACCTGGGACTGAGGATACATCAGCACCTGGGAGGAGAGCATACCTGGGACTGAGGATACATCAGCACCTGGGGAGGAGAGCACACCTGGGACTGAGGGTACATCAGCACCTATGGAGGAGAGCACACCTGGGACTGAGGCTACATCAGCACCCGGCAAGGAGAGCACACCTGGGACTAAGGGTACATCAGCGCCCGGGGAGGAGAGCACACCTGGGACTGATGGTACATCAGCACCCGGGGAGGAGAGCACACCTAGGACTGAGGGTACATCAGCACCTGGGGAGGAGAGCACACCTGGGACTGAGGGTGTATAAGCACCTGGGGAGGAGAGCACACCTGTGACTGAGGGTACATCAGCACCTGGGAGTATAGCACACCTGGAACTAAGGGTACATCAGCACCCGGGAGGAGAGCACACCTGGGACTGAGGGTACATCAGCACCTGGGAAGGAGAGCACACCTGGGACTGAGGGTGTATCTGCACCTGGGGAGGAGAGCACACCTGTGACTGAGGGTACATCAGTGTTTGAAATGGGATCCCCGGCTGGCCAGGGCTTGCGCCAAAGTCAGTCAGAGACCACCACTCCTAAGTCAGGGCAAGGGAGTTACACGCCTAGATAACCCCTGTTCACCCTCTAGGTAACGTGGCGCGAGCAGTAAGGCTAAACTTGGAGGCTATGTAGGTTAAGTGTTTGCGCACGCACCCCAGCCACAACACCCAAGGCCCACCACAAAGGAAACTCCACACAAGGTTATATATAAAAATAGCCTTTGTATTACACCAAAACACATTAGATGAAAACACACACTTTACAATGTGCCAACAGGCACAGACAGAATTTACAGGGGATATGTACAAGACAGGGCCACATGTACCACTGTCAGGAATCAGTACTTTTAGAACTTAGCACTAGGTAGAATTAGCACTTAGAACATAGAATATAAATCACTGTAGCACAAAATAGGACATAAAGCACACAAACAGTAACCAGTGGTAACAGGTAAGTACCACCTACGCAACCCTAACCACCTTAGGAAAAGGTCACGCAGGGAACCAGGTTCTCACTAGCAACACCTGGAGAAATACTAGGAGAAAACAACCACCTAAGTATCACAATACCTGTAGGGGTATAAGCACATAACACATGATGCATAACATACATTCAGAGGTGCAAGGAACAAGGCACATGACGCATTAACAACACATTCAGAGGTGCAGGGAAGGAAAACACATGATGCCTAAAAACATTCAGCATTAATCACATTAGCCACAACCTGTGGCAGTCCCTAGGCCAACTGGCCTTGTTGGGGCTAGGACACCCTGTGTCCCAAAGTCAGAGGACTAAACGGAGCAGCTGCCCACGAAGTGCTGGGCAGCAGTGTAACAATGATGGGGACAAGGTTGGAGCCTTCCAGGCTCTGCACAAAGCACTTGTGTCCCCCAAGAGCCTCGTGGCTCTAAACAAACAGAATGGCCCTCCCGGCCTCTCAGGGCTCGTAAAACAACTGTGCCCCCTTGAGCCTCTGTGGCTTGCCAAACAGAGAAATGCCGCCTGGAGCCCTCGTGGCTCTGAGAACAACTGGGGCAGGGGAGCAGCCCTCTGGTGGAGCCTTGCAGCGCTCCAAACAAACAATGCCCCCACGAGCCTCTCTGGGCTCACCAACACACCCCCTAGACGTTGGAGTCCCCCCTCTGGGGATTCGGGATCGCAAACGGCCCACTGGGGCCTCGGGGCTTCAGCAATATTGCCCCGTGGGCCTCTCAGGCTCTCAATGAGGAAATGCCCCCTGAGCCTTTCAGGCTCGACCACCAAATGGGGCCGTTGTTGGAGTCCCTCCTCGGGGGACTAAAATGCAAAGTGAGGCCCCACGGGCCTTAAACACACAGGCCCTTGCACTGGAGGGGAGGGGTCGGGCACCGGCAATGTTCCCCGACGACCTCCTCTCCTTTACACTGCACCGGCCCCACTCACCGTCTTCTCTTGGGCCTGGAGGCAGTCTCCGGTCTTGTGGCGGCTCTTCACTCTTGGGCGGCGGGGCTCTCCTCCTGACAACGGAGCCCTGCCTGCACCCTCCGTCGCCTCTCTGCTCGCTGCCCGGCGGAACTTCCGGTCGAGCCGCGTCACGATTGGCCGGCCGGCCAACCACTTCCGGGTCGTCGCGGGCAGCGCGGCGGCCCTTCTCAGGCACCGCAGGCGGGGATGAATTAACCGAGGGGTGGGCTCCCTCGAGTTAAAATATAAAAATAGCGGCAAGGTCCCTGGCAGGGTGGGCACCTGCCATGGGACAAAATAATGGCAAATAAGCGAGGTGGGCACTCGCTAGGGCAACCATACGCAGGGTGGGCACCTGCACAGCAAGTAAAGCGCTCCCTGCGCGAAAATAGCAAATCAAGCGCTATTAAGCGCTGGGGGCCGAAATCAAGCTCTCCCAGGCGCTATAAGACAAATAAAGCGCTCCTTGCGCTAGAAGGACAGATAGAGCGCTCCCAGGCGCTTTAGGGGAGAATTGAAGCGCTTCCAGGCGCTTGGTAAAGTCCAGCAAAGTTCTTTGGTGGGCAGGGGGGCAAGGCTGGGCCCAGAGCCAGGTCACTGGGCCACCAGGCAGGGAGGCAATCCAAGTGGCGGTCCTCCTGCCCAGCAACAGCAGCAGCCCCCTCAGGATCCTGGGAGAGAACAAATTGTAAGAGGACACAGCCCCTTCTTATACTGTAAATTCCTTTGTCTTTAGGTGCAGGGTGGGGGGAGAAACCAGTTGCAGCTGGTTTTGGTGCACCCTTGATGTGCTCAGCCCCTCACTCTATTCACTGGCAGGGCTAGGGTCATCAGTCGCACCACAGGGGGCGGAGCCAGCATTGTGTGGGGAAAGCCCAGCCCTATTCAGGACCCAGGTGCACTCCCCCCCAGCCCCTCAGCATGCTAATCTCCACACACACCACTGGGCAGACCCATCATGACTCATGGAGCCTGGCATCCAAGCCAGCTCCAGCCAATCACACACCAGCACCTTCACAGCACACACACAGCCATGTCTAGAAGTGGCACTTCCACACTAGACACATACATGCCGCATACATCATTTCGCAGCATTCAATCACACGAGTCCGCACATACCAGACTCGAGCCTGTACACCCCACGCATCAGAAACTACCAGGGACACATACATTCCCCATGCATTGAGCGGGCAGGCCTACCTCACCACATGCACTCAAAGTGCGCACGCATTTTCCACTGGGACACAGTGAAAGTGCGCAGAACCCAAAAATCACCATCACCAGGTCACCATTAAAAGCAAAAAGTTTAGGGGTGAACCTGCCAGAAGGGCCAAGTCCAACAATCAGCACCTGGGAGTACTGCACAACCAAGGACTAAGGGTACATCAGCACCCGGGAGGATAGCATATCAGCACCGATTGAGAAGGGAAATTCTGTACCTTAGGAGAAAGGAACATCAGCATCTTAGGTGAAGCAAGCATCAACACCTGGGGTGGAGGGAGCATCAGAACCTGGGGTAGAGGGAGCATCAGCACCTGGGATGGAGGGGGAATCAACACTTGGGGTGGAGGGTGCATCAGCACCTCAGGTGGAGGGAGCATTAGCACCTGGATGGAGGAAGCATCAGCAACTGGGGTGGAGGGAGCATCAACACTTGGGGTGGAGGGTGCATCAGCACCTCAGGTGGAGGGAGCATTAGCATCTAGATGGAGGGAGCATCAGCAACTGGGGTGGAGGGAGCATCAACTCTTGGGGTGGAGGGAACATCAGTTATTGTGGTGGAGGGAGCATCAGTTATTGTGGTGGAGGGAGCATCAGCACCTGTGGTGGATTGAGCTTCAGCACCTGGGTTAGAGGGAGTATCAACACGTTAGGTGGAGGGAGCATCAGCACCTGGGGTGGAGAGAGCACCAGAACCTGGGGTGGAAGGAGCATCAGCACTTCAGGTGGAGGGAACATCAGCACCAGGGGTAGAGGAAGCAACAGCACCAGGGGTGGAGGGAGCATTAGCACCAGGGGAGGAGGCAGCATGAGTACCTCAGGTGGAGGGAGCATCAGCACTTGGGGTGGGGGGCATCAGCACCTGGGGTGGAGGGAGCATCAGCACCTCAGGTGGAGGGAGCATCAGCACCTGGGGTGGAGGGAGCATCAGCACCTTTGGTGGAGGGAGCATGAGCACCTCAGGTGGAGGGAGCATCAACACCTGGGGTGGAGGGAGCATGAACACCTGGGGTCAAGGGAGCATCAGTTATTGTGGTGGAGGGAGCATCAACACCTGGAGTAGAGGGAGCATCAGCTAGTGTGGTAGAGGAGCATCATCACCTCAGTTAGAGGGAGTATCAACACCTTAGGTGGGGGGAGCATCAGCACCTGGGGTGGGGAGAGCATTAGCACCTGGGGTGGAGGGAGCATCAGCACCTGGTGTGGAGGGAGCATCAGCACCTGGGTGGAGGGAGAATCATTACCTTGCGTGGAGGGAGCATCAGCACCTCAGGTGGAGGGAGCATGAGCACCTGGATAGAGGAAGCATCAGCATCTGGGATGGAGGAAGCATCATCACCTGGGGTGGAGGGAGCATCAGTAACTGGGGTGGAGGGAGCATCAGTTATTGTGGTGGAGGGAGCATCAGCACCTGGGGTAGAAAGAGCATCAGCTATTGTGGTGGAGGGAGCATCAGCACCTTTAGTGGAGGGAGCATCATCACCTGGGGTGGAGGGAGAATCAGTACCTTAAGTGGAGGGAGCATCAGCACCTGGGGTGGAGAGAGCATCAGCACCGGGTGTGGAGGGAGCAACAGCACCTGGGGTGGAGGGAGCATCAGTGCCTGGTGTGGAGGGAGCATCAGCACCAGGAGTGGAGGGAGCAACAGCACCAGGGGTGGAGGGAGCATCAGCACCTGGGGTGAAGGGAGCATCAGTACCAGAGATTCAGGGAGAATTAGCACCTAAGGTGGAGGGAGCAACAGCATCAGGGTTAGAGGGAGCATCAGCCAATGTGGTGGAGGGAGCATCAGCACCTGGGGTGGAGGGAGCATCAAAACCTGGGGTGGAGGGAGCATCAGTACCAGTGGTGGAGGGAGAATCATCAACAGGGGTGGAGGGCATCAGCACCTGGGGTGGAGGGAGCATCAGCACCTGGGGTGGATGGATCATCAGTTATTGTCTTGGAGTGAGCATCAGCACCTGGGGTGGAGGGAGCATCAACAACAGGGGTGGAGGGAGCATCAACACCTCGGGTAGAGGGAGCATCAGTACCAGGGGTGAGAGAGCATCAGCAACAGGGGTAGAGGCAGCATGAGTACCTCTGGTGGAGGGAGCATCAGCACCTGGGATGGGAGAGCATCAGCACCTGGGGTGGAGGGAGCATCAACACCTCAGGTGGAGGGAGCATCAGCACCTGGGGTGGAGGGAGCATCAGCTATTGTGGTAGAGGGAGCATCAGTTATTGTGGTGGAGGGAGCATCAACATCTGGGATAGAGGGAGCATCAGCTAGTGTGGTGGAGTGAGCATCAGCACCTGGGGTGGAGAGAGCATCAGCACCTGGGGTGGATGGAGCATCAGCACCTCAGGTGGAGGGAGCTTCAGCACCTCAAGTGGCGGGAGCATCAGCACCTGGGGTGGAGGGAGCATCAGCACCTGGGGTAGAGGGAGCATCAGCACCTGGGGTGAAGGGAGCATGAGCACCTCAGGTGGAGGGAGCATCCACACCTGGGGTTGAGGGAGCATCAACATCTGGGGTAGAGGGAGCATCAGCTATTGTGGTGGAGGGAGCATCAGTTATTGCGGTGGAGGGAGCATCAACACCTGGGGTAGAGGGAGCATCAGCTAGTGTGGTGGAGGGAGCATCAGCACCTAGGTTGGAAAGAGCATCAGCACCTGGGTTAGAGGGAGTATCAACACCTTAGGTGGAGGGAGCATCAGCACCTGAGGTGGAGGGAGCATCAGCACCTCAGGTGGAGGGAGCATCCGCACCTGTGGTGGAGGGAGCATCAGCACCTGGAGTGGAGGGACCATCAGCACCTGGGGTGGAGGGACCATCAGCACCTGGGGTGGAGGGAGCATCAGCATCAGGGGTGGAGGGAGCATCAGCACCTGGGTGGAGTTGGGAATCATTACCTTACGTGGTGAGAGCATCAGCACCTGGGGTGGAGGGGGCATCAGCCATTGTGGTGGAGGGAGCATCAGCACCAGGGGTGAAGGGGGCATCAACCATTGTGGATAAAGGGAGCATTATCACCTTACGTGGTGGGAGCATCAGCACCTGGGGTGGATGGAGCATCTGCCATTGTGGGGGAGGGAGCATCATCACCTTACGTGGTGGGAGCATCAGCACCTGGGGTGGAGGGAGCATCTGTCATTGTGGGGGAGGGAGCATCATCACCGTACATGGTGGGAGCATCAGCGCCTGGGGTGGAGGGAGCATCTGTCATTGTGGGGGAGGGAGCATCAGCACCAGGGGTGGAGGGAGCATCAGCCATTGTGGATAAAGGGAGCATTATCACCTTACGTGGTGGGAGCATCAGCAGCTGGGGTGGAGGGAGCATCAGCACCAGGGGTGGAGGGAGCATCAGCATCTAGGGTGGAGGGAGCATCAGCACCTGGGATGTCTGGGGTCACACGGTGTGTCATTAACTCTCCCTCCTCTCTCTGCACTGCTGGGGTCTCTGGATTAGAAAGTACCTGGGGAGGAGAGCACGCCTAGGACTGAGGGTTCATCAGCACCTGGGAGGAGAGCACACATGGGACTGAGGGTACATCAGCACCTCGGGAGGTCCGACACCTGGGACTGAGGATACATCAGCACCTGGGAGGAGAGCACACCTGGGACTGAGGATACATCAGCACCTGGGGAGGAGAGCACACCAGGGACTGAGGGTACATCAGCACCTATGGAGGGGAGCACACCTGGGACTGAGGCTACATCAGCACCCGGCGAGGAGAGCACACCTGGGACTGAGGGTACAACAGCACCCGGGTAGGAGAGCACACCTAGGACTGAGGGTATACCAGCACCTGGGGAGGAGAGCACACCTGGGACTGAGAGTACATCAGCTCCTGGGGAGGAGAGCACACCTGGGACTGAGGTTGTATCAGCACCTGGGGAGGAGAGCACACCTGTGACTGAGGGTACATCAGCACCTGGGAGTACAGCACACCTGGGACTAAGGGTACATCAGCACCCGGGAGGAGAGCACACCTGGGAATGAGGGTACATCAGCACCTGGGAAGGAGAGCACACCTGTGACTGAGGGCGTATCTGCACCTGGGTAGGAGAGCACACCTGTGACTGAGGGTACATCAGCACCTGGGAGTACAGCACACCTGGGACTAAGGGTACATCAGCACCCGGGAGGAGAGCACACCTCGGACTGAGGGTACATCAGCACCTGGGAAGGAGAGCACACCTGGGACTGAGGGCGTATCTGCACCTGGGGAGGAGAGCACCCCTGTGCCTGAGGGTACATCAGCACCTGGGAGTACTGCACACCTAGGACTAAGGGTACATCAGCACCCGGGAGAATAGCATATCAGCACTGATTGAGAAGTGAAATTCTGTACCTTAGGAGAAAGGAACATCAGCATCTTAGGTGAAGAACGCATCAGCACCTGGGGTGGAGGGAGCATCAGAACCTGGGGTAGAGGGAGCATCAGCACCTGGGGTGGAGGGAGCATCAACACTTGGGGTGGAGGGTGCATCAGCACCTCATGTGGAGGGAGCATTAGCACCTGGATGGAGGAAGTATCAGCAACTGGGGTGGAGGGAGCATCAACACTTGGGGTGGAGGGTGCATCAGCACCTCAGGTGGAGGGAGCATTAGCACCTGGATGGAGGAAGTATCAGCACCTGGGGTGGAGGGAGCATTAGCACCTGGGGTGGAGGGAGCATCAGCAACTGGGGTTGAGGGAGCATTAACTCTTGGGGTGGAGGGAGCATCAGTTATTGTGGTGGAGGGAGCATCAGTTATTGTGGTGGAGGGAGCATCAGCACCTGTGGTGGATTGAGCATCAGCACCTGGGTTAGAGGGAGTATCAACACGTTAGGTGGAGGGAGCATCAGCACCTGGGGTGGAGAGAGCACCAGAACCTGGGGTGGAAGGAGCATCAGCACCTCAGGTGGAGGGAGCATCAGCACCAGGGGTGGATGAAGTGTTTGAAATGGGATCCCCGGCTGGCAAGGGCTTGCGCCAAAGTCAGTCAGAGCCCACCACTTCCACGCCAGGGCAAGGGAGTTACATGCCAAGGTAACCCCTGCTCACCCCCTTGGTAACGTAGCACGAGCAGTAAGGCTAAACTCTGAGGCAATGTGAGTTAAGTGTTTGCGCATGCACCCCAGCAACAACACCCAAGGCCCACCACAAAGGAAACTCCACACAAGGTTATTTATAAAAATAGCCTTTGTATTACACCAAAACACATTAGATAATAACCACATACTTTACAATGTGCCAACAGGCACAGGCAGAATTTACAGGGGATGGATGTACAGGACAGGGCCACCTGGACCACTGTCAGGAATAAGCACTTTTAGAAATAACACTTTTAGAACATAGAACATATAATTGAGTGATCTCCTCAGTAGGCCTGAGAGGACGGTGGCGACCCAAGCGCTACAAGCGTTTGGTTGGGGCGGCCAAGGTGTGGGCTCAGAGGAGGAGGGGGCAGGGTGCGGGCTCAGCGGACGCGGCTCAGCGGAGAGCGGCGCGGCTCGAGGCATGAGGGCGGCCCAGGCACAAGCTGCCGAGGTGCAGGGTGCCGGCGGCCCAGGCGGAGCAGAGCACGGCTTCACAAGGAGCGGTGCGGCTCATGGCGGGGGCGGCTAGGCACGAGCTGCAGGGGAGTGAGCGAGGCACACTACAGGCGAGGCCCGAGTGGCCCAAGGAGTTCAGACAAGTCCCAGCAATTTATCAGGGAAGGCACAATAGAGTCCACTGGTCCTGGGACTCTGGTCAGGGGGAAAGCTCAGTATCAAGCCCTTGGAGATAGGTAAACACCGAATAATCATGTAGCACACAACCAGTAATCACTGGTAAGAGGTAAGTACCACCTACTCAACCCTAACCACCTTAGGAGAATGTCACGCAGGGAACCAGGACCTCACTAGAAACACCCGTACTAGGAGAAAACAACCACCTAAGTATCACCATACATTTAGGGGTATAGGCATTGGAACAAAACACATGATGCATAAACATACATTCAGCGGTGTAAGAACAAGGCACATGATGCATCAAAACACATTCAGAGGTGCAGCACAGGAGAACACATGATGCATAAACAGCACATTCAGCGGTGTAAGAACAAGGGACATGACGCATCAACACGCATTCAGAGGTGCAGCAAAGAACAATTAGCAGAAATTACATTAGCACCGAACTTACATCAAAGTCCAGGTTGAGCCACTAAGCAGCTGAGGACAGGGACAGAACAGGGCCTAAACGCTGCAGCTGGCACTAAGTGCTGCGCAGCTGGGGGAGGCCAAGGTAGGGATGAAGGAGTGTGACTCACTCCTAAGTCCAAGCAAGTCCCCTAGAAAGAAAAACCTAAGCGGTGCAGCTGCCCACTAATTGCTGGGCAGCTGGGACTCAGCAAAACTGCGACAAGGCCCTCACTGGCCCGAGGACAAAAACTGTCACACGTGGGAGCCTTCTAGGCTCTAGGAATCAATACTGCGCAGAACGGTGGAGCTCTCTGGCTCTAGAAATGCATATTGCGCGTTTTGGAGCCCTCCAGCCTCCGGAAGCAAATATGTCCCCTCAACACTGAAGCCTGGGCCCCTCTGGGCCCGGTTGAACTATTGGGTTCAAATTGTTTGGGAGCTAACTGGATTCTCAAAATAATGTGTCACAAGGAGCCCTCTAGGCTCTAAAAATAATGTTGGTGGCTTCGTTGGAGCCCTCAGGCTCTAGACAATCATGGGGGGGGGGTGGGGGAGCCATCTAGGCACCTGAAGGAAACATGACCCCTGTCGTTTGAGCCCCTCCCGGGCTCTAGGTGACCACGGGCCCCCGGGACCTCCATGGGGCCCCTGGTAGAGATGCCCAATCGTTGGAGCGGCCCACTGAGCACACGGGGCTGCTCTGACTCTGTGCCTGCACAGCCAACACTTGGTCTCACAGAGCGTCCCCCCCAGCCCTTCCTCACTCACCGGGCTTCTCGGGGGGACTCCTCTTTGTTGGACCCGGCCTCGTGGCGCGGTCCGCTTATGTCCCTCCACACCCTGCGAGCGCAGGCCTGCACCCTGAGTCCCCTGCGCAGCCTCCCCGTTAGCGTAACCTGCACCCCGAGCCTGTTCGTCCTACTCCCGACCCTCGTAACCAACGACCAGGCCTGACTATCCCGTCCCACTCCGGGCTCCGAGCGCCTAACCATTGCGTGCCCCACAAGGCCCGACAGCCATTTTCCCTTCCCGAGATCCCTGTCTCCCTGGGCCTAGTGTGACCCCGGCCCCAGCGAAACCCAGACTCCAAAGGCGCGCCAGTCCCAGCTGGGGGGTAAAGGGCTCCCCGAGTGAGATAAGCCAGAGAGTTTCGATGGCACCTCCGTCCTCCCCTGAGAGATCGGTATCTGTCACACCTCTGGCCTTCCCTTGTGGGCCAGTTTCATTCACACCTCTGGCCTCCCCCAGTGCTGGCTCCAGACCCGCTGGCGTCTGGGACCCATCGTCAAAGTATCAAAGAACCAACCGCCGGACCTCGCCAACGACCAGCCCCCAGGGCATGAGACCTCCGCCTGCAAGGGTCCGGACATCAAAGGGCCAATGGACTATATCTGGGCCCGCTCGACAACTAGCGGGCAGTTGTATCTTGGACCTGCTGATCTGATCGCGGCTGATCCTGAGACGAACTCAACCTTGCATCCTTGAGCCCTGCTGACGCTGTCGCGGCTCCCTCTTGGCAACAAGGAACTGAACCACCTGAGCCCTGCTGACGCTGTCGCGGCTCGAGCCGAACTTGCAACCATCGGATCCCTGCTTATGCTGTCGCGGCTCGACCTCTCTAAGACCTCGGAGCCCTGCTGACGCTGTCGCGGCTCGAGCTTGAACTCGTAACCATCGGAGCCCTGCTGACGCTGTCGCGGCTCGACTTGCAAAGACCTCGGAGCCCTGCTGACGCTGTCGCGGCTCAAAGCTTGAACTAGTGACCACCTGAGCCCTGCTGACGCTGTCGCGGCTCCTCAAGACTTTTTCCGGACCGAGCCCTGCTGACCTCGTCGCGGCTCGAGGAGTACTCTGGTCCGGCTGGACCATCGAGACCACCATCACGACCCGAACCGGCTCGATGTGAGTGAAGCAGCCAGTACCACCATCTTCCCGTATCCCCCGGCTCGAGGATTGAGAGTTGTGCGTAGGGTACGCATCGTACTGGCCCAAAGGCTAAAGACTGTCCCGCTTCCCTCTTCCCGAATCCTCAAGAGACTCTGTAATCCCTCGATCCTTCTGTACATAAGAGTGCTTCCTTCTTTTTACTGCATATAAAGAACTTGTCATTGAAATTCAACGTTGTGGTGTCTATTCGTAAGTGTGGTGTGAGCTCAGTGGGTACGATCCTAGACTCAAAGTCCTCCCCGGTGACGACCTCACGATAAGACTCGGCAAGATCTGTGGGAGAGGTGGGTCCTGGGGTGGTTGGGTGAGTACAACCTGGCCCTCTGAGATCACCCCTTCTAACATTGGTGGCAGCGTTGCGATAAGAACCTACGTCTAGGGATCGTACAGTACTGACACACTACCTTAACGAAGAACAACCATGAGCCTCACGAACGACAAAACCACCTTCCAGATGGAGCTTCTGGGAGACTATTCGCACCGAGAGTTCAAACAATTCTGCAAGGATCTCCATATCCCGACAACGGGATTAAACACTAAAGAAGACCTTCAACAAGCCCTAACAGCCTAGGTGGAGAGCGGAGCACCACCTCCAGCACCGACAGAAGTCGATGGAGAGGGAGCACCCCTGACCGAAACCCACGCCCAAGAGCTTGAGAAAGCTGAATCCACGACGCGGAATTCCAGCACGGAGAGAGGTCTGTCACGAGAAGAGATGACCGACCGAGAACGCAACCGAAACCACGAGCTCGAACTAGCCCATCTGCAAATAGAAGGAGAGCTCAAGCTGGCAGAGAAGAAGCTAGCCATCGAGCAGCTGCGGCTGCAAGGAGAACTATAGGAGAAGAAACTCCAGACAGAGCACGAAGGGAAAAGACTCCAGCTGTAGCACAAGCGTGGCCTGAAGGAGATCGAACTAAAGGCCCGAAAGGAAGACAATAGAACATCGGCGACCCGAGAGGCCGTCCCCCCGGTGAAACCCAAAGTCCACATCCCCAAGGATGTGGTCAAGGAGTATTACAAGAATGATGACATCCAGCAATGGTTCAAGGCCTACGAGGTCGCCATGACCTCCCACCGAGTTCCGCAGAAGGATTGGGGGGCCGGGCTGTGGGGGCGATTCCTGAGCGAGGGGAGGGACACCCTGCTCGATCTACCCTCCGCCGAACAGACCTCTTACAGCCACATGAAGGAGGCCCTTCTCACAAGGTACGGACTCACCCCTGAAATGTACCGCCAACGCTTTAGAGAATGCAAGAAAATACCCGGCACCACCTGGGTGGAATATGTAAACTTCTACAGCAGGGCCCTGGAAGGGTGGATCAAGGGCAGCAAAGTATCCACCTTCGAGGGGCTCATCGACCTCATTGCCTATGAACATTTGTCCCTGAACTGCTTTGTGGAACTCCGACAGCACCTTCTGGAAAGCAAGTTGGCTGACCCCCGGAAGCTGGCCGTCGAGGCCGATCGATGGGTGAGCACCAGAGTCCCCCGGGGGCCCGGAGGAGACTCTGGCCAAAATGTACAAGGATCCTCCCGCCAGAGGGGAGGGGGGAATCAGAATAGACAGAGGGGATCCCAGGTAGGGTCCCCACGCAGTCCCCCCAGAAACCAGCCCGGCACCTCGCCTTCCACAGCGCGCGCAGGGTTTCCCCCAGCCAAGCCAGGGCCCCGAGTCAGCCAAGCCTGCTACCATTGCCAGCAACCAGGGCACTATGCCAACGACCCCCGATGCCCGTTGTTCAAGAAGCCTGCCGCTGCGGGGCCCCCAGCGCGCCACTTCACCTCAGTAGCCCTAGAAGAGGAGGGGGAAGAGGAGTTCGAGGGGGCTGACCCAGCCGCCATGATGTTAGTCTCCCTGGGAGATAGAGAGATGGTCCCAGGAGCCCCCCTGCCCGACAACACGGAAAAGTACCGACAGCAGGTGACTGTCAATGGCCACCACATAGGGGCGCTCCGAGACACCGGGGCCAGTATCACCGCAGTCAAACGTCACCTAGTCACCGATGCCCAAAGTGTTCCCCACATCTCCTGCAGGGTGATCACAGCTGACAACTCCGTCCGCACCAGTCGAATTGTTCAAGTCCCTTTCGAATGGGGGGGCGTCTCCGGAGAGTTACGAGTGGCGGTCCGTTCAGACATGCCCGTGGACTGCCTGCTCGGCAACGATCTAGAGAGCTCCCCATGGAAGCGGGTTGAGAAACGGACCCACCTGGAGATGGTGGGCCTGCCCGAATGGGCCTGTGTGAGCACGCGGTCGATGACCGCCTGGGCGGCTCACCCGAGGGGGTGAACCTTGAGATCACACCGCCAACCCCTGAGGACCCCGAGGTCCCCAAGTCCTTTGAAACCACCGAGCTGTCCCCCGGAGAGAGCTCCCCCTCTGACGCAGGCCCCCTCGGCCCTGACGTCGAACAGACCACGAGCCTGGACGACCTTCCTGAGCTGGCCCAGCGGCGCCAGGAAGGAGGACCGTCCTGAGAAGAATTCTGCCTAGAACAGACCTCCTGTCCGTCCTTGGTTGGGCCGCGGCAGCAGGCGGCCGCCCAGGCCGCCGCTGACCAGTCCGGCTCCCACTTTATCTATTGGGAAAACGGCCTCTTATATAGCGAACAAAAATTTGCCCGAGCTAGGGTCAGCCCGAGTGCTGGTGGTACCCCTACGCTTCCGCGGCTTCCTCCTCAACCTGGCCCATGATGTGCCCCTGGCGGGACACCTGGGAAAAGACAAGATGTATCATCGCCTGGTCACCCACTTTTACTGGCCAGGCATGCGCTCCGATGTAGAGACCCACTGTAAGTCCAGCCCCACGTGTCAGTCCAGCGGGAAGAGTGGAGGGAAGCGCAAAGCCCCCCTCCAACCCTTCCCCGTGGTCAGTACCCCCTTTGAAAGGGTGGGAATCGACATCTTGGGCCCTCTCGGCCCGCAGGACCTCCTTAGGTCACCACTTTATCCTTGTCTTGGTGGACCATGCCACCCGCTACCCTGAAGCCATTCCCCTCCGAACGGTGACGGCCCCCGTAGTGGGGCGGGCTCTCATGGGGATCTTCTCTCGGGTGGGATTCCCCCGAGAAGTCGTAAGCGACCGAGAGACCAACTTCATCTCGAAATACATGAAGTCCCTCTGGCAACAATGTGGGGTGACCTACAAGTTCACCACCCCTTATCACCCCCAGGGTAACGGTCTGGTGGAGCGATTCAACCGGACCCTCAAGGGAATGATCATGGGTCTCGAAGAGCCCCTGAGGCGTACGTGGGATGTCCTCCTCCCCTGTCTCCTCTTCGCGTACCGCGAAGTCCCCCAGAAGTCCCTGGGGTTCAGCCCCTTCGAGCTCCTCTACGGGCACACCGTCCGAGGACCCCTCAGCCTGGTCAAGGAAGGTTGGGAGACGGCGGCCCCAGAGCCCTTTCCGGATGTGTTTCGCTACATCCTGGCTCTCCGTAACCAGACCAGAAAGTTCCAAGAATTGGCCGAGGCCAACCTCGAGGCCAGTCAAGAAGAAATGAAACAATGGTTTGACCAGAATGCCACTCTGGTCGAGTTTCAACCCGGACAGCAGGTCTGGGTGATGGCCCCCGTAGAGCCCTGTGCCCTGCAAGACAAGTGGACAGGGCCCTTCAAGGTGGTGGAGCGCAAGAGTCAGGTGACTTATCTCATCGATGTGCAGTCTCCCAGGAACCTCTTGAGGGTCCTCCACGTGAACCGCCTCAAGCCCCACTTCGCACGGTCCGAGTTGAGTCTGCTCCTCTCCAAGGACGACGGAGAAGAAGAGGAAACGGAGCCTCTCCCCGATCTCCTGTGCGCCAAGGAAAAAGATGGCTCCGTAGAGGGAGTGAGGCTCTCCTCTTCCCTCTCCCCCGAGCAGCGCGAGGACTGTCGCCAGTTACTGGGACAGTTCTCGGACCTCTTCTCCCTCACCCCCGGCGTCACCAGCTGGTGCGTCCACGACGTGGACACCGGAGATAGCCCACCGGTACGGCACAGAGCCTACCGCGTCCCTGACAGAGTCCGGTCCTGCATCAAGGCCGAAGTCTCGAAGATGCTAGCCCTAGGAGTGGTCGAAGCCTCCGACAGCCCATGGGCTAGTCCTGTGGTTCTGGTTCCGAAGGCAGCCGCTCCCGGCGCTATTCCCGAGCTGAGGTTCTGCGTTGACTACCGCGGGCTCAACGCAGTCACCAGGACCGATGCTCATCCCATCCCCCGAGCAGACGAGCTTATTGATCGCCTAGGGGCTGCTCGCTTCCTTAGCACGTTCGACCTGACCAGCGGATACGGGCAAATCGCCCTCACAGAGGGGGCCAGAGAGCGATCCAATTTTTCCACCCCGGATGGTCACTACCATTTCCGGGTGATGCCCTTCGGGATGAAAAACGCCCCCGCCACCTTCCAGAGGCTGGTGAACCAGGTACTGGCGGGGTTGGAAGAGTTCAGCGCTGCGTATCTGGACGATATCGCAGTCTACAGTTCTCACTGGTCCGAGCACCTCCAGCACCTCTGGGCGGTGCTGACAGCCCTGAGGAGGGCTGGCCTCACCATTAAGGCAAGCAAGTGCCAGATCGGACAAGGGTCTGTGGTCTACCTCGGGCACCAGGTCGGAAGCGGCCTCGTAGCCCCCCTCCAGCCCAAGATCGATGTAATCGTAGCCTGGGAAGCCCCCACGACCCAGACGGAAGTGCGGGCGTTCCTAGGGCTCACGGGGTACTATCGAAGATTTATCAAAGGGTACGGCAGCATCGTAGCCCCTCCCACAGAGTTAACCTCCAAAAACCAGCCCAAGAAAGTCAGCTGGACCCCCACCTGCCAAGAGGCATTCGAAACCCTGAAAAACGCCATGTGTACTGCTCCAGTCCTACAGGCCCCCGACTACTCCCGAGAGTTTGTAGTCCAGACAGACGCTTCCGAGCATGGCATTGGAGCAGTCCTGTCCCAGATAAACGAGGACGACCTGGACCAGCCAGTGGCATTCATTAGCCGGAGGCTACTCCCTCGAGAACAAAGGTGGAGCACCATCGAGCGGGAGGCCTTCGCGGTGGTTTGGGCCCTGAAGAAGCTGAGGCCCTACCTGTTCGGTACTCACTTCCGGGTCCAGACCGACCACCGACCCCTCCGGTGGCTAATGCAGATGAGAGGGGAGAATCCCAAATTGCTGCGCTGGTCCATCTCCCTCCAGGGGATGGACTTCACTGTTGAGCACCGGCCTGGTGCTGACCACGCCAACGCAGACGGCCTGTCCCGATTCTTCCGCCTCAGCGAAGAGAACCCCCAAGAGGATGGGTAGTTCTCCCCGCCTTCAGCTGGGGGGGACGCGTGTTGGACCCGGCCTCGTGGCGCGGTCCGCTTCTGTCCCTCCACACCCTGCGAGCGCAGGCCTGCACCCTGAGTCCCCTGCGCGGCCTCCCCGTTAGCGTAATCTGCACCCCGAGCCTGGTCATCCTACTCCCGATAAGCCCGACCCTCGTGACCAACGACCAGGCCTGACTATCCCGTCCCACTCCCGGCTCCGAGCGCCTAACCATTGCGTGCCCCACAAGGCCCGGCAGCCATTTTCCCTTCCCGAGATCCCTGTCTCCCTGGGCCTAGCGTGACCCCGGCCCCAGCGAAACCCAGACTCCAAAGGCGCGCCAGTCCCAGCTGGGGGGTAAAGCGCTCCCCGAGTGAGATAAGCCAGGGAGTTTCGATGGCACCTCCGGCCTCCCCTGAGAGACCGGTATCTGTCACACCTCTGGCCTTCCCTTGTGGGCCAGTTTTGTTCACACCTCTGGCCTCCCCCAGTGCTGGCTCCAGACCCGTTGGCGTCTGGGACCCATCGTCAAAGGATCTAAGAACCAACCGCCGGACCTCGCCAACGACTAGCCCCCAGGGCATTGGACCTCCGCCTGCGAGGGTCCGGACATCAAAGGGCCAATGCACTCTATCTGGGCCCGCTCGACAACTAGCGGGCAGTTGTATCTTGGACCTGAAGCCCTGCTGATCTGATCGCGGCTGACCCTGAGACGAACTCAACCTCGCATCCTTGAGCCCTGCTGACGCTGTCGCGGCTCCCTCTTCGCAACTAGGAACTGAACCACCTGAGCCCTGCTGACGCTGTCGCGGCTCGAGCTGAACTTGCAACCATCGGAGCCCTGCTGACACTGTTGCAGCTCGACCTCTCTAAGACCTCGGAGCCCTGCTGACGCTGTCGCAGCTCGAGCTTGAACTCGTAGCCATCGGAGCCCTGCTGACGCTGTCGCGGCTCGACTTGCAAAGACCTCGGAGCCCTGCTGACGCTGTCGCGGCTCAAAGCTTGAACTAGTGACCACCTGAGCCCTGCTGATACTGTCGCGGCTCCTCAAGACTTTCTCCGGACCGAGCCCTGCTGACCTCGTCGCGGCTCCAGGAGTACTCTGGTCCGGCTGGACCATCAAGACCACCATCACAACCCGAACCGGCTCGACGTGAGTGAAGCAGCCAGTACCACCATCTTCCCGTATCCCCCAGGTCGAGTATTGAGAGCTGTGCGTAGGGTACGCATCGTACTGGCCCAAAGGCTAAAGACTGTCCCGCTTCCCTCTTCCCGAATCCTCAAGAGACTCTGTGATCCCTCGATCATTCTGTATATAAGAGTGCTTCCTTCTTTTTACTGCATATAAAGAACTTGTCATTGAAATTCAACGTTGTGGTGTCTATTAGTAAGTGTGGTGTGAGCTCAGTGGGTACGATCCTAGACTCAAAGTCCTCCCCCGTGAGGACCTCACGATAAGACTCAGCAAGATCTGTGGAAGAGGTGGGTCCTGGGGTGGTTGGGTGAGTACAACCTGGCCCTCTGAGATCGCCCCTTCTAACACTCTTCATCCGGTGCGGCTGCTCGTCGGAAGTGGCAGGCTTGCGGGGCGTTCCCACCTTCCGGGAGCCCCGCCTCACTTCGGCATCAGTCTTCACCCGGTCCCCCATCTCGGGACCAGGTCTTTTGCAGATGGAGCCGGCGAGGATCCGGGACTTCCTTATTCCCGCGCTCCTCCGATCAGCACACGGCAGCGGGCGGGACTTCCTTTCACAGCTGGAAGTCCCGCCCCACATCAGGCACTACGGTGCCTGACTTCCTGTGGGCAGCGCGAGGGCCGCGGCGGTGAATTCACGGGGGCAAAATGAGGGGTGGGCACCCTCGGTTAATAAAATAAATGTCGAAGCGAGGTGGGCACTCATATCTAACAAAAATGAAGCAATTACTGCATAACGCAGGGTGGGCACCGGCGAGTGGCACGCAAAGGGCAGGAGCTCTTCCTTCCTCGGGAAAACGACAGCGCTCTGCCCAGAAATGAGAAATAAAGCGCCCTCAAGGCGCTAGGGGCACAGACAGCACCAGGTCCCTCAGGAATGACCCCTACAACAAGAAGGGTCCTCAGCAATCTGGCCCCCATAGGTGAGGAGGGCAAGAGGGTCCCACAAAGTCCTGGATCATCAAAAGATGGAGCAAGCAGCTCCCAAGAACAAGGAAAAGTCCTCCAGCATCCCAGTCCAGCAGGCATCCAGGCAGCCAGGGGCTGGGCAGGGCCCAGGGAGGCAAGCCTTCCCCTGGGCCCCAGCAGCAGCACGCCCCTGGTAGATTCAAGTCAGGAACAAGAACATTTTACAAGAGGTCACAGCCTCCTTTTATACATTGAAAACCTTTGTCTAAAGGTGAAGGGTGGGGGGAAAAGCAGTCGCAGCTGGTTTTGGAGTACTTTGTTTACCCCAGCCACCCTTTCCATTCACCAGGCAGGCTAGGGTCATCAGCCGCACCACAGGGGGCGCAGCCAGCATTGTGTGGGAAAAGCCCAGCCCTATTCAGGACCCAGGTGCAGCCCCTCCCTCACATCAGCATGCTAATCTCTCCATTCACCACCGGGGCAGACCCACACAGACTCTTGGAGCCAGGCTCCCCAGCCAGCTTTAGCCAATCACGCGCCACCATACTTACTGCACACGCACACCAATGTCTAGAAGTGGCACTTCCACACTAGACACAATCATGCAGCATACATCATTGCACAGCATTCAATCACACAAGTCCGCACATACCACCAGACTCGAGCCTGCACACCCCACGCATCACGAACTACCAGGGACACATACATTTCCCATGCATTCCTATGGGAGGGCAGGCCTATCTCACCACACGCACGCACTTTACCCTGGGACACAGTGGTAAAGTGCGCAGAAACCAAAAATCACTAACACCATGTCACAATTAAAAGCAAAAAGTTCAGGGGTGAACCTGCCAGAAGGGCCAAGTCCAACTGGAAGCAACAGCACCAGGGGTGGAGGGAGCATTAGCACCAGGGTTAGAGGGAGCATCAGCCATTGCGGTGGAGGGAGCATCAGCACCTGGGTGGAGGGAGCATCAGAACCTGGGGTGGAGGGAGCATCAGCACCAGGGTTGGAGGGAGCATCAGCAACAGGGGTGGAGGGAGCATGAGCACTTGGGGTAGGGGGCAACAGCACCTGGGGTGGCGGGAGCATCAACACCTGGGGTAGAGGGAGCATCAGCAACAGGGGTGGAGGCAGCATGAGTACCTCAGGTGGAGGGAGCATCAGCACCTGGGGTGGGGGAGCATCAGCACCTGGGGTGGGGGAGCATCAGCACCTGGGGTGGAGGGAGCATCAGCATCTCAGGTGGAGGGCGCATCAACACCTGGGGTCGAGGGAACATCAGCACCTCAGGTGGAGTGAACATCAGCACCTGGGGTGGAGGGAGCATCAGCACCTGTGGTGGAGGGAGCATGAGCAGCTCAGGTGGAGGGAGCATCAACAACCGGGTTGGCGGGAGCATCAACACCTGGGGTCGAGGGAGCATCAGTTATTGTGGTGGAGGGAGCATCAACACCTGGGGTAGAGGAAGCATCAGCTAGTGTGGTGGAGGAGCATCATCACCTGGGTTAGAGGGAGCATTAGCACCTGGGTGGATGGAGAATCATTACCTTGCGTGGTGGGAGCATCAGCACCAGTGGTGGAGGGAGCATCAGCCATTGTGGTGGAGGTAGCATCATCACCTTACGTGGTGGGAGCATCAGCACCTGGGGTGGAGGGAGCATCTGTCATTGTGAGGGAGAGAGCATCAGCACATGGGGTGGAGGGAGCATCAGCACCTGGGTTGTCTGGGGTCACACAGTGTGTTATTAACTCTCTACTCGCTGCAGTGCTATGGTCTCCGGGCGGGACAGTGACTTGTCTGAGGTCACACAGTGTTTCATTAACTCTCTCTCCTCTCTCTGCAGTGCCGGGGTCTCCGGATGGGACGGTCACATGTCTAAGGTCACACAGTGTGTCATTAATGCTCTCTTCTCTCTCTGCAGTGCCGGGGTCTCTGGGTGGGACAGTGACTTGTCTGAGGTCACACAGTGTGTCATTAACTCTCTCTCCTCTCTCTGCAGTGCTGGGGTCTCTGGGTTGGACAGTGACTTGTCTGAGGTCACACAGTGTGTCATTAACTCTCGCTCCTCTCTCTGCAGTGCTGGGGTCTCTGGGTGGGACAGTGTCTTGTCTAAGGTCACACAGTGTGTCATTAACTCTCTCTCCTCTGCAGTACTGGGGTCTCTGGGTGGGACAGTGACTTGTCTGAGGTCACACAGTGTGTCATTCACTCTCTCTCCTCTCTCTGCAGTGCTGGGGTCGCTGGGTGGGACAGTGACTTGTCTGAGGTCACACAGTGTGTCATTAACTCTCTCTCCTCTCTCTACAGTGCTGGGGTCGCTGGGTGGGACAGTGACTTGTCTGAGGTCACACAGTGTGTCATTAACTCTCGCTCCTCTCTCTGCAGTGCTGGGGTCTCTGGGTGGGACAGTGACTTGTCTGAGGTCACACAGTGTGTCATTAACTCTCTCTCCTCTCTCTGTAGTGCTGGGGTCTCTGGCTGGGATAGTGACATGTCTGAGGTCACACAGTGTGTCATTAACTCTCTCTCCTCTCTCTACAGTGCTGGGGTCGCTGGGTGGGACAGTGACTTGTCTGAGGTCACACAGTGTGTCATTAACTCTCGCTCCTCTCTCTGCAGTGCTGGGGTCTCTGGGTGGGACAGTGACTTGTCTGAGGTTACACAGTGTGTCATTAACTCTCTCTCCTCACTCTGCAGTGCTGGGGTCTCTGGATGTGACAGTGACTTGTCTGAGGTCACACAGTGTGTCATCCTCTCTCTGCAGTGTTGGGGTCTCTGGTGGGACAGTGACTTGTCTGAGGTCACACAGTGTGTCATTAACTCTCTCTCCTCTCTCTGCAGTGCTGGGGTCTCTGGGTAGGACAGTGACTTGCCTGAGGTCACACAGTGTGTCATTAACTCTCTCTCCTCTCTCTGCAGTGCTGGGGTCTCTGGGTAGGACAGTGACTTGTCTGAGGTCACACAGGGTGTCATTAACTCTCTCTCCTCTCTCTGCAGTGCTGGGGTCTCTGGGCGGGACAGTGACTTGTCTGAGGTCACACAGTGTGTCATCAACTCTCTCTCCTCGCTGCAGTGCTGGGGTCTCTGGGTGGGACAGTGACTTGTCTGAGGTCACACAGTGTGTCATTAACTCTCTCTCCTCTCTCTGCAGTGCTGGTGTCTCTGGGTGGGACAGTGACTTGTCTGAGGTCACACAGTGTGTCATTAACTCTCTCTCCTCTCTCTGCTGTGCTGAAGTCTCTGGGTGGGACAGTGACTTGTCTGAGGTCACACAGTGTGTCATTACCTCTCTCTCCTCTCTCTCTGCAGTGCTGGGGTCTGTGGGTGGGACAGTGACTTGTCTGAGGTCACACAGTGTGTCATTAACTCTCTCCTCTCTCTGCAGTGCTGGGGTCTCTGGGTGGGACAGTGACTTGTCTGAGGTCACACAGTGTGTCATTAACTCTCTCTCTTCTCTCTGCAGTGCTGGGGTCTCTGGTGGGACAGTGACTTGTCTGAGGTCACACAGTGTGTCATTAACTCTCTCTCCTCTCAGCAGTGCTGGGGTCTCTGGGTGGGACAGTGACTTGTCTGAGGTCACACAGTGTGTCATTAACTCTCTCTCCTCTCTCTGCAGTGCTGGGGTCTATGGGCGGGACAGTGACTTGTCTGAGGTCACACAGTGTGTCATTAACTCTCTCTCCTCTCTCTGCAGTGCTGGGGTCTCTGGGTGGGACAGTGACTTGTCTGAGGTCACACAGTGTGTCATTAACTCTCTCTCCTCCCTGCAGTGCTGGGGTCTCTGGGTGGGACAGTGACTTGTCTGAGGTCACACAGTGTGTCATTAACTCTCTCTCTCTCTCCGCAGCGCTGGGATCTCTGGTGGGACAGTGACTTGTCCGAGGTCACACAGTGTGTCATTAACTCTCTCTCCTCTCTCTGCAGCACTGGGGTCTCTGGGTGGGACAGTGACTTGTCTGAGATCACACAGTGTGTCATTAACTCTCTCTCCTCTCTCTGCAGTGCTGATGTCTCTGGGTGGGATAGTGACTTGTCTGAGGTCACACAGTGTGTCATTAACTCTCTCTCCTCTCTCTGCAGTGCTGGGGTCTCTGGTGGGACAGCGACTTGTCCGAGGTCACACAGTGTGTCATTAACTCTCTCTCCTCTCTCTGCAGCGCTGGGGTCTCTGGGTGGGACAGTGACTTGTCTGAGGTCACACAGTGTGTCATTAACTCTCTCTCCTCTCTCTGCAGTGCTGGTGTCTCTGGGTGGGACAGTGACTTGTCTGAGGTCACACAGTGTGTCATTAACTCTCTCTCCTCTCTCTGCAGTGCTGGGGTCTCTGGGTAGGACAGTGACTTGTCTGAGGTCACACAGTGTGTCATTCACTCTCTCTCCTCTCTCTGCAGTGCTGGGGTCGCTGGGTGGGACAGTGACTTGTCTGAGGTCACACAGTGTGTCATTAACTCTCTCTCCCCTCTGCAGTGCTGGGGTCTCTGGGTGGGACAGTGACTTGTCTGAGGTCACACTCTGTGTCATTAACTCTCTCCTCTCTCTGCAGCGCTGGGGTCTCTGGTGGGACAGTGACTTGTCTGAGGTCACACAGTGTGTCATTAACTCTCTCTCCTCTCTCTGCAGCGCTGGGGTCTCTGGTGGGACAGTGACTTGTCTGAGGTCACACAGTGTGTCATTAACTCTCTCTCTGTCTCTCTCTCTGCAGTGCTGGGGTCTCTGGGTGGGACAGTGACTTGTCTGAGGTCACACAGTGTGTCATTAACTCTCCTCTCTCTGCAGTGCTGATGTCTCTGGGTGGGACAGTGACTTGTCTGAGGTCACACAGTGTGTCATTAACTCTCTCTCCTCTCTCTGCAGTGCTGGGGTCTCTGGGTGGGACAGTGACTGGTCTGAGGTCACACAGTGTGTCATTAACTCTTGCTCCTCTCTCTGCAGTGTTGGGGTCTCTGGGTGGGACAGTGACTTGTCTGAGGTCACACAGTGTGTCATTAACTCTGTCTCCTCTTTCTGCAGTGCTGGGGTCTCTGGGTGGGACAGTGACTTGTCTAAGGTCACACAGTGTGTCATTAACTCTCTCTCCTCTCTCTGCAGTGCTGGGGTATATGCGTGGGACAGTGACTTGTCTGAGGTCACACAGTGTGTCATTAACTCTCTCTCCTCTCTCTGCAGTGCTGGGGTCTCTGGGTGGGACAGTGACTTGTCTGAGGTCACACAGTGTGTCATTAACTCTCGCTCCTCTCTCTGCAGTGCTGGTGTCTCTGGGTGGGACAGTGACTTGTCTGAGGTCACACAGTGTGTCATTAACTCTCTCTCCTCTCTCTTCAGTGCTGGGGTCTCTGGGTGGGACAGTGACTTGTCTTAGGTCACACAGTGTGTCATTAACTCTGTCTCCTCTTTCTGCAGTGCTGGGGTCTCTGGGTGGGACAGTGACTTGTCTGAGGTCACACAGTGTGTCATTAACTCTCTCTCCTCCCTGCAGTGCTGGTGTCTCTGGGTGGGACAGTGACTTGTCTGAGGTCACACAGTGTGTCATTAACTCTCTCCTCTCTCTGCAGTCCTGGGGTCTCTGGGTGGGACAGTGACTTGTCTGTGTGACCTCAGACAAGTCACTGTCCCACCCAGAGACCCCAGCACTGCAGAGGAGAGAGAGTTAATGACACACTGTGTGACCTTAGACAAGACACTGTCCCACTCAGAGACCCCAGCACTGCAGAGAGAGGAGCGAGAGTTAATGACACACTGTGTGACCTCAGACAAGTCACTGTCCCACCCAGAGACCCCAGCACTGCAGAGAGAGGAGAGAGAGTTAATAACACACTGTGTGACCTCAGACAAGTCACTGTCCCACCCAGAGACCCCAGCACTGCAGAGAGAGGAGAGAGAGTTAATGACACACTGTGTGACCTCAGACAAGCCACTGTCCCTCCCAGAGACCCCAGCACTGCAGAGGAGAGAGAGTTAATGACACACTGTGTGACCTTAGACAAGACATTGTCCCACCCAGAGACCCCAGCACTGCAGAGAGAGGAGCGAGAGTTAATGACACACTGTGTGACCTCAGACAAGTCACTGTCCCACCCAGAGACACCAGCACTGCAGAGAGAGGAGAGAGAGTTAATGACACACTGTGTGACCTCAGACAAGTCACTGTCCTACCCAGAGACCCCAGCACTGCAGAGAGAGGAGAGAGAGTTAATGACACACTGTGTGACCTCAGACAAGTCACTGTCCGACCCAGAGACCCCATCACTGCAGAGAGAGAGAGAGAGTTAATGACACACTGTGTGACCTCAGGCAAGTCACTGTCCCACCCAGAGACCCCAGCACTGCAGGGAAGAGAGAGAGTTAATGACACACTGTGTGACCTCAGACAAGTCACTGTCCCACCCAAAGACCCCAGCACTGCAGAGAGAGGGGAGAGAGTTAATGACACACTGTGTGACCTCAGACAAGCCACTGTCCCTCCCAGAGACCCCAGCACTGCAGAGGAGAGAGAGTTAATGACACACTGTGTGACCTTAGACAAGACACTGTCCCACCCAGAAACCCCAGCACTGCAGAGAGAGGAGCGAGAGTTAATGACACACTGTGTGACCTCAGACAAGTCACTGTCCTACCCAGAGACCCCAGCACTGCAGAGAGAGGAGAGAGAGTTAATGACACACTGTGTGACCTCAGACAAGTCACTGTCCCACCCAGAGACACCAGCACTGCAGAGAGAGGAGAGAGAGTTAATGACACACTGTGTGACCTGTGGTATATAAATAAATAATACCGGATCTATTTTTGTCTAGGCATAGCAATAACAGATAGCTCAATATATAAGAGTCAAGATTCGAGGTAGTAGGAGTTTTGCAGGTTTAAAACAGCATAAGGACAGGAACAGGACTACCTGCACAGGAATAGGATGGCAGCGCTGCCGGGGGCAGGATCGGAATCGGCGTAACATTTAATAACAATACACAAGTATATATACTAAAACAGTTGCATTACAGTACATATGATAGGCGGAGCAGTGGGTGGAGCAGTAGGCGTGACGCGTAGCAGTCGCGAAAGATAAGGGTGAAAGTAGGTGTAACAGGGCGTATACATAGACATGTGATGCAAACGTAACAGAATATGTCATGAATGGGGCGGAAACATGGAGGGGGCTACCTAAGGAGCCGGGACCTCTAACCTGATGGTGCGCGCAAACTGGCAATGACGTGTTACTAGGAGAAGCTGGGGGCTACGAACTCTGTGCTAGGAGCAGAGACTGAAGTCTGGAGAGTCAGGGCGACATGTACCTAAACAGTATCTAGTATCTGATGTTTAGAGAACATGTTGATAGAATCCAAAAGTTATCGGGGTAAAGGCTAACTGACTCTAAGACTGGAGCATGCATTATTCTACATGTAGTGCGTGATGAAGAATATTAAATGACCATAAATACAGTATTTCTCTTACATGGAGACGTAAAGGCTAGACAATGACGGTAACTATTGATGCGATTCAGTAGCTTAGAAATGCAGAGAAGGAGGACTGGACTGATAACTAGAATCATAACATACTCTTGGCAGACTCAGAGGCAGAGCCAGGCTGAACCGGGCACTGTGAGGCAGGAAGTAAGTGAAGGGTCAGGAACACAGGTGGGGGCTGTATCGCTCCTCAGCGAGGGCTCAGGAGACAGGAGCTGAATCTGGTGTCCGGGCCCTTTTGAGGCCTAGAAACGGGGACTTTACAATGGAATAACGTGCACACTGAGAAACGTGGCAACGTATCTTTAAATAGGCCTGATATTCGTAGTATTCACGAGAACTGGAAACTGGCATACTAGAGGTGGACACAACTATAATTGCGTCTTTAATCGAACATGGGGAATACATATGCATATTAATCATGCACAGATAACATATGATGGAGGACGCGTAGGGACACAGAACATGGCAAAATTTACTTTTCCACATTCCCTCCTTGTCACTACGTTTCCATCAGGAAACATCAATATTCATGATACCATCTATCATTTCATACAGTATCATTTGCTCGTCTCGAATTTTCTTGGAACGGGATTTAGAACGGGGCTTGGGACTAGGAATACAAGAGGTAGCACAAATGCCGCAAATCGCAGGGCCACATTGTATACAGAGGCAGCAGCTGAATATGATCGCTACTGCAATACCTAGAAAGGACAAGACCTTCCATCCCCAGGCGGAAATTATATTCCAGAACCAACCGGACCATGTCCAGGTGCCTGGATCTTGGTGTAACAGATGGGCAATTTTATGGAGTCTGGTTATAGCTGAATAAACAGACGGCGCGTTATTAGGAATGAAAATGCAGCAACTAGATCCGATGACTCTACATGCCCCGCCCCTATCGGCCAGTATGACGTCAAGGACGAGACGATTTTGCAAAACGACAAATCTCATAGCAGATTGTTCTTCAGTTAAATTACCCAGGGCAGAGGCAGTCTCATTTACTACAGCTTCAAGGGTTCTGGTTAACCTACGGATTAGCTTACTATTCTGAACAGGTCCTAAAAAGAAAAAGAAACCTTTATTAAAATCTGTATACTGTTCTAGAGTGGTTTCAGTATAATCGACAATTGGGGACTCGATCTCCCTTTTATGTCTAATGTGTACTAGATGTGTGTTTCTGTGATAATCAGATGGGGCTAGGAAAACAGGTGGCAGTAGGAAGGCAATGTAACAGGTTCCCTCCCAATCGAGGGGCAGAGGAACATATGCAGTCTGACCACAAATAAAATAAGAATGACGTGAAGCTTTGAAAATAGATTTCCCACTGTCACTATACTTGACAATAGTAGTACAATCACTATGTCCTACATGTACGGAACCATTATTTCGGACACATAATTCGCCTTTGACTGGTAGTACTGAAATAGCAGGTAAGTCTGGAGTAGTATCAGACTGAACATTCAGGACCATGAAATTCGAAGAATAATTACCTAAATTGTAAACTTCGTTTTCTAGATCTAACCCGGTTCTGTGGGGGAGACCTTGCTTGTCTGGGAAACATGTACTGTTAAGAAAAGACATATCGGTTGAGGATGACGTTAACGTGGACCATGCTCCACACGAACCATTATGTGAAAATGGATAAGGGAAGAGTGGCAGAACTCCCTTCGGTGTCTGGAAAGGGGGGAGTCGACCACACACCCAACAATTAGTGGCATTGCTGGTCTGGTGTGAATAATGTAACATGCGGATAAAAGAATTGTTACGCATAGCGAGGCGGTAAGAGAGTTCATGAGGAGGCAGATCACTAAACGTGTGTTCTACTGTAACATTGGAAGACTTATTTACATGAGAAACTGGAAAATACAGATAAAATGCATAACTAGTGCAGGAAATCATAATGCTGAGAAATAAAACGAAACTTAGAAAAATGATACATCGGATTGAGTTTTGACTAACTCTCTCACTATGGGGGTCTATTTTATACATGTCAGAAACCGGTCTAACCGTTTCACCTAGGGGAGGACTTAGACAATCAAACTGGCTGACTTATTTTACTAGACCTTAACTTTTTCTTATACTCCTGTTGCGGAGTTGTCTCTAACAGGGAGGGTGCAGTAACAGTGTCTTTTGCGGGACAGTCCTTAAGAATAGTACTTTGGCAGTCCTTTAAATCCTCGGAAATGTTCTTTGAAACTGGTTTCAATCCATAAAATTTCTTGATGTGCGAAAGATGCACCCAGCCTTTTCTTCCCTCCAACTTCACGGCTGTACGGGTGGCCAGGAGGACCTGTCGGGGCTCCTTCCAGCGAGGCTCCAGCGGACTTGAACGATCAAAATTTCTCACTAAGACCATGGATCCGGGAACGATTTCATGCGGTGCCACCTCGGTATTGTCTGGAAATGCGGCGGCAACCTGTGAACGACAAGAGTTGAGGGCAGACATCAAGGAAGCTAGGTAATCTGTCAGCATATTACTTGAAACATCGGTAATACTTCGGGGTCTAGGTGTACCCCACATGTTAGGGGGGCGGCCGAAAACGACCTCGTACGGGGACAGACCTGATCTGGAATGTGCGACCATGCGCATGTAGAACAGGGCAACTGGCAGAGCTATTAGCCAGTCCACACCTTTCTCTTGACAAACTTTTGCAATTCGAATTTTCAGGGTCTGATTATGTCTCTCTACGAGACCGGCTGCTTCAGGATGGCGTACACAATGGAACTTCCACTGGTACCCTAACAACAGGGAAACGTGTTTCATCAACTCAGATGAGAATGGCTGGCCGTTATCAGAATATACGACTCTAGGGAGTCCATAACGGGGGAAGAACTCACGAACCAACTGCTTGGCAGTAGTCGTGGCTGTGTAATCTGGGACTGGATATGCTTCTGTCCACCTGGACAAAGCGCATACAACTACAAGGACATACTTGAAACCTCGACATCGCTCCATCTGAATGTAATCCATCTGGAGGACTTCAAAAGGGTGGTCAGGAGGCTGGAATCCACCTTGTTCCACCGGGACACTTTTACCTGGATTAAACTGACAACATATCATACAGGTACGGACTTTCTGCTTGGCTGCAGCTCGTAAGTGCTTGTTGAACCAAATGTTCTGGATACTGTCTAACATTGCTTTTTCCCCTAAATGTGCTGGACTATGTGCGGTATTGATAATGACTTGAACCATAGAGTCGGGGAGAAACCATGTGGCTTTACCCTTCGTCAACCATCCCTGATCTGTCTGGACCCCTCCTTGTTCGGACCATTCCTCGATTTCATCGGGAGTAGCATGTAACTGGATATCTATGACATCTTGAGTAGGGTCCTTAACTGTCATACATGTAGTCGGATCTGGAGTATGTGTCGGTGTCTTATTAACTGGAATGTCTGGTGTCTGAGCTGTAAGCTTGGCTGTGCGATCTGCTAGATCATTACCTTGAGAAATAGTGTCAGTAACTTTCGTATGTGCTTTGCATTTCATGATAGCAATGGATGTCGGTAAATGTATTGCATCTAACAGATCTTGAATAAGGAGACCATGCTGAATCTTGGTTCCATGAGAAGTCATGAAACCTCTCTCCTGCCAGAGCACTCCGAAGTCGTGTACAACTCCAAATGCGTAACGTGAATCTGTGTAAACATTAACTTTCAGGTTCTTGGCGTGTATGCAGGCTTGAGTCAGAGCAACTAGCTCTGCTGCTTGAGCAGACAGGGTGTCAATGCGGTGTGTCTCTATAACTTCGGTGTCGGTAGTCACTGCATACGCGGCTACTAGTTCTCCTGTACTTGTTCTCATGCATGAACCATCCACATAAAGTGTCAGGTCGGGATCTGGTAATGGAATATCTGTCAGATCTTGTCTTGGCTTGGTCATGATGTTAACTACTTCCACACAATCGTGTGTGGCAGGATTTGGATTAGCTGATGGTAACAGTGTAGCAGGATTTAGGACGTTGCAGCGTCTGATTTCTATGTGTGGCTGAAACAGTGTCAATTCATAACCTGTTAAACGTGCAATGGTCAAGTGCTGAGTTTGTGTTCGGTTTAAAAGAACTTCCACAGAGTGTGGAACTTGTACTGTCAGGGAGTGTCCTAAGACTATGGAATCACTTTGTCTGATAGCTAGTGCTGTGGCTGCAACTGACTTGAGGCACGCAGGCAGAGCCTGGGCTACAGGATCTAATGTGCTCGAAAAATAAGCACAGGGCTTGTATTGTCCTGCTTGATCTTGTGTAAGAACAGATAATGCTGTACCTTCGCGTTCAGTTACGAAAAGTGTAAAAGGCTTACTGTAGTTCGGTGTAGCTAGAACTGGGGCTTGGCATAGGGCTTTCTTTAACTCATTGAAACTAAGTGTATGTTCAGATGTCCAAGGGAGGACAGTCGATACGGCTGCCTCCTGTGTCGTTAACTGTATCAATGGTTTAGCTAGAAATGCATACTGAGGAATCCATTGTCTGCAATAAGAAGTAAGGCCGATAAAAGCACGTACCTCCTTCTGGGTCTTGGGCTGAAGAAGACTCGCTATTAACTGGATACGATCTGGTGTCAACTGCCTACCCCTCTTGGACAGTAAGTGGCCTAAATAGATCACTTGCTGGACACAGAATTGAAGCTTCGAAGGGGACACCTTGTGCCCCATCTCGGCTAGGAAATAGAAGACTGTAAGTGAGGCTTGCTCGCAATCACGTTCAGAACGGGCTGTGATCAGTAGATCATCAACATACTGGAGCAGGGCAGTGTCAGTTGGCATGTGAATGTTGTCTAGTTGTCTCTTGAGTGCTTGACTGTAAATACTAGGACTTTCTGTGAAACCTTGAGGAGCGCGTGTGAACATATAGCTCCTTCCATTTAAACAAAATCAGAAAAGAAACTGGCTGTCTGGATGAATGGGGACACTGAAAAACGCGTTCTTGAGGTCTATGACTGTAAAAAATGTGGCTTCGGAATCAATGGCTGTCAATAGGGAAGAGATATCTGGGACAACTGGGTACTGGGGAATAATACATTTATTAAGTTCTCGAAGGTCAATTACTAATCGATATACTGGAGGTGCATTTGGGTCAGTACGTTTCATGACAGGAATGATCGGAGAATTACATACATTGGAGTCAGTTTCTATAATTACTCCTTGAGCCATAAGCTCGTCAACAATTTTGGATAAGGCTGCTACAGCCTCAGGTGGCAATCTATACTGTCTGATTCGTGGTAACACTACACCTGGCTTAAGAGTCACACGATGGGGTGTGATTTGCATAAAGCCAACATCAGTTGGACCTTGCGCCCATAGATGCTGCGGAACATTAGACAATCTTGGATCAAAATCTCGTAATACATAGTGACCCTTGAAGTCACGTAGGAACAATCGTATTCCCTCTGGGGAACAGCATATAACTGCACCTAACTCTTTCAGTGTTTTAATGCCTAATAGATTCTCTGGACATGACTTCGTAAGTAACAGATCAGTAGTGCGGGACAATGGACCTACTTCTAGAGTACCTGGCTTTGATATTTCATTTACAATAGGCTTTCCTGAAAATCCAAGGGAAACATTTCTAGAGCCTGAGAGCGGAGCCCCTGGAACTTCGGCGTGACTTATAGTGGTCCTACTTGCCCCTGTATCAATCAGAAACTTTCTGTCTTTCCCTAGTACTTGACTGTGAACATAGGGACCCTCTTGATCTACAGGTATCTCGATGAGAGGCAAGCCTACCTCCCTCTCTAGGCTGTTTCATGAATATGGCTGATACTCTGGATACTCGGACTGTGCATACTGGTACATCTGCTGTGTAACATGCTGTGTTGCAGCAATAGGCTGCGGTGCTGTAACTGTCTGTGGTGCATTCTGTGGCTGAGGGGTCTGTGTAACTTGTTCTTGTCTAGGCGGACGTGGTCTTTCTTTAGTCTTACCGGTAGCTATGTTGTGTTTCAGAACTGCACACTCGTTTATAAAATGACCTGGCTGTTTACAATAATTGCAGTTCCCTTTAACGGGAGCTGCAGGATGACTGGCTTGATTCGGACCCCTCTTCTGACTGTCTTGAGGAACAGATTGTGCAACTAGTACTTTCATTTTTGTGTCTTTCATACGTTTTCTCTCGTGTTCTTGCTCTTCTCTGATTCTATTCTGGTGATACTGAAGCATCTGTAACATCTGGGACGGGGTATTAGCTTGCCAGGTACTTTCGACTTTTCAAAACTCGGTTTTTAACTTGTGGACTTGAATTCTCGACTAATTTGGTAACAAAAAGGTGAGGGTATGACTCGCTACTCGTCTTGAGGCCACTGTTGATGCTAAAACATTTTTCAAATCTAGAGTAAAAATCGCTAGTATCTTCATCTTGTTTCTGTTTACAGGCTGAGATTGCATCCCAGTCTTCCTTTTTAGTGGTTAATAATCTGGGCAAAACTTGTATTAATAATTCTGGTAATTCTTTACATTTGTCTCCAAGACCGGTACCTGGTACTCGTGCCTTATCTTCAGCTTCTAGAACTGCCCAATCGATCTTTTTCTCTCCCACCTCCCATTCTTTTTCTTTGAGTTTCTCATATACCCCTGCGGGCAACAGGACTTTTAACATTTTAATAATATCTGGATACGTGTATTCTCCCATACGGAGCATGTCCTTTAATTCTCGGTGGAACCCTGCTGGATCTTTATCATGACAGGGAATTAACTTTTTCATCTCTAAGAGTTCCATCTTTGTAATCGGGGTGTAAACAAACACTCGTTGCATTTCACCACCCTCTGTCTTAACTGGATGCACTTCTCGTAACGGATTCTGTCTGTCTATGTAAAAGGGTTTACTTTCTGGGGGTGAGACATGAACAAAATGCGGGTTCAGAAACATACTATATTTGTGGCGCTGTTCTAGAATGACACTAATCAAATCGGTACCTAAACCTTTCCATCTATACTGGAGTAACTCGTTCAGGATATCGTGTAACGGACCTGGATCAGAATGTTGACCCTCATACAAAGTAATGAGGTGTTGAATCATATACATACCCACCAGTCGTTGCTCGGCTGGGGGCAATTTCAGAAACATTTGTGCCACTATTTCGTCTGGAAAAGTGGTAGAATCAGTAATCCATCGGACTGCTGATCGGACTAGTTCTTGTTCATGCATAGTACTTAACTCGCTATAACCAATTCGTGATTTCAGAATGTGATCGGTAGCTTGAAATACTTGTTCTAGAGAACCTTGTTCTAGTGCTGGAGGATGAAAAGTTGACTTGTGTTCTAGGCGTAAATGGCGGTCTGGAAATCTAGATTTTCCTACATACGCTATTCTGGCGGGATTCTCGTCCTCTACCTCTTCCGCAGAGTCATTTTCTTTCTTGCTTACTTGTGCTGCTTTACGTTGATCATGTAACCTTATTATTTCCTTACGAATTTTCTTGTACATACTCTCTATACTACCTATAGTTCTATGCTTACCGTCGGCTATATTATCACTCCACCTTGTCAGGATTTTCATTTCGGCTTGATCTTTGGTCGGATAATCTTGTTCTCTTATTAGACAATTAATCAGAAACTTTAATAGCATGAGCTGGACTTCAACTTTTCTTTGGCACATGACGTCACTAATACTTTCTGGATCATTCCCTGTACGGATGAAACGATATATTCTGTCTAGATCTTCTTTCATATCTGGTAGGGTGTCCAAATACCCGGTCACCCGTCTTACACGTATAGAATATAGAATCATACTATCATCACCTGTGACTGGATCATAGCGACATTCAGTAAGGACTCGTCGGATATCTGCAGCGGACTGATATTTGGGCGTACGTTGTGACGCACATTCATGTAACTCGGCCAACGTTTTACGTTGGTGCGGTGGCGGGGTACCAGGAGGACCTCCTCCTGCGGCCCCTAAACTGGAATCATCGACTGATGCTCTTCGTACTAGCGCGGCGGGAAATTGAAATGCGGGCTGAACTTGTATGGCGGGCTGAACCTGGGGGACCGTAGCAGGTACTGCAAGGGGTGCCCCGGTGTCTGGAGGAGCAGGAAGTGCCTGATTTACAGGGACTGGCGGAGCGGGATTTGCATATTCCGGGACTGTGTCGTCCAAATAGGACGAAATGAATATATCAGCTGCGGTCGGTTTGTGACGTAGCTTGGTCGGAACTAATGGTGGCGGAAAATTACTGGATGCCTCCGGGGTCGCTTTTGGCAAGCCCTCGGCAAGAAGAGGGTACATACCCTTAATAAGGGCATTCCTCTGTCTGTCTGATTGTTCAGTTTTAACTCGTTCACCTATCTCGATTAATTCTTTTTCTTGGGCTCGCTCTAAGGATTCTCTACTTAATTCTGACTTTCTGATTTCTTTTTCGGTTCTTTTATGAGATTCTTTGCGCCATAACTCGATGGCGTCTTTCTGTGACTGTCTGGCCTTCTTTTTCCATAATGCCTCTTCTACTCTCATGATGCACTCGGCATCCCACGTACCTGATACGGGCCATCTATACTTTTCCTCTAACTCCTTGGTATACTCTACCCATAAATCTAGATACAATATGGCGCTTATGCCATGTTTCTGATACATAAAATGACCTGGACTGTCCCTAGGCGGGACAGGAACTGCTGCTTCTAGCAGACCTTTTCTGGTTTTTAACTGACGCAGTTTTGAAAAGAGCGGCATGACTGAACTATAATCTGGACACAATACAATACACAATAAACACGATAATTACTTCACACTCATACCACGACATTAAAATACATGAAGAACATTGTAAATAACAGTTCGAACAGAATACCACCTGGAATACGGAAAACAGAATACATGAATTTTCTCGAGAACAGAACTGACTAGAACAGAAACTAGATGCACTGCTGAAACAGTACGAAACTCACCGGTCTCATAAAGAGACACGTCAGGACCCGCATCCACCGAAGTGGACACTTCGTTTTGTGGGTCTGTGTACCACCAACCCACGGACCAGAGTCAATTAGATTGACCCTGTCTAGATACTACCCCAGCAACGGTACTCACCGGGCAGCAAGAACGGAAGGCCTCGAATTGGACTGGACTGCTTCGACGCCGGACGGACGAACTTCGGACTTCTGTTACGGGTGGGCCTCCGGATACCTCGGACCTTGGACTCTCGGCTGGGGCTCTGGTCGGGACTCGCCGCGTTCCTCCACCGCCTCGTCTGGATGCTGGACCGCCACCTCCGTCTCCTCCGTGGGCCTGAGGGATACTTGAAGCAGAAATATCTGCCGGTGCACGGTATGGTTCCGTCACGGCTGCAGAGGGTCAGGGGGCCGGCGTGGCTTCACCGGCGCGTGGGGAAAGGGCAAGTCCCTATTCGGGCGCCATTATGTGGTATATAAATAAATAATACTGGATCTATTTTTGTCTAGGCATAGCAATAACAGATAGCTCAATAAATAAGAGTCAAGATTCGAGGTAGTAGGAGTTTTGCAGGTTTAATACAGCATAAGGACAGGAACAGGACAACCTGCACAGGAATAGGATGGCAGCGCTGCCGGGGGCAGGATCGGAATCGGCGTAACATTTAATAACAATACACAAGTATATATACTAAAACAGTTGCATTACAGTACATATGATAGGCGGAGCAGTGGGTGGAGCAGTAGGCGTGACGCGTAGCAGTCGCGAAAGATAAGGGTGAAAGTAGGTGTAACAGGGCGTATACATAGACATGTGATGCAAACGTAACAGAATATGTCATGAATGGGGCGGAAACATGGAGGGGGCTACCTAAGGAGCCGGGACCTCTAACCTGATGGTGCGCGCAAACTGGCAATGACGTGTTACTAGGAGAAGCTGGGGGCTACGAACTCTGTGCTAGGAGCAGAGACTGAAGTCTGGAGAGTCAGGGCGACATGTACCTAAACAGTATCTAGTATCTGATGTTTAGAGAACATGTTGATAGAATCCAAAAGTTATCGGGGTAAAGGCTAACGGACTCTAAGACTGGAGCATGCATTATTCTACATGTAGTGCGTGATGAAGAATATTAAATGACCATAAATACAGTATTTCTCTTACATGGAGACGTAAAGGCTAGACAATGACGGTAACTATTGATGCGATTCAGTAGCTTAGGAATGCAGAGAAGGAGGACTGGACTGATAACTAGAATCATAACATACTCTTGGCAGACTCAGAGGCAGAGCCAGGCTGAACCGGGCACTGTGAGGCAGGAAGTAAGTGAAGGGTCAGGAACACAGGTGGGGGCTGTATCGCTCCTCAGCGAGGGCTCAGGAGACAGGAGCTGAATCTGGTGTCCGGGCCCTTTTGAGGCCTAGAAACGGGGACTTTACAATGGAATAACGTGCACACTGAGAAACGTGGCAACGTATCTTTAAATAGGCCTGATATTCGTAGTATTCACGAGAACTGGAAACTGGCATACTAGAGGTGGACACAACTATAATTGCGTCTTTAATCGAACATGGGGAATACATATGCATATTAATCATGCACAGATAACATATGATGGAGGACGCGTAGGGACACAGAACATGGCAAAATGTACTTTTCCACAGACCTCAGACAATTCACTGTCCTACCCAGAGACCCCAGCACTGCAGAGAGAGGAGAGAGAGTTAATGACACACTGTGTGACCTCAGACAGGTCACTGTCCCACCCAGAGACACCAGCACTGCAGAGAGAGGAGAGAGAGTTAATGACACACTGTGTGACCGCAGACAAGTCACTGTCCCACCCAGAGACCCCAGCACTGCAGCGAGGAGAGAGAGTTAATGACACACTGTGTGACCTCAGACAAGTCACTGTCCCACCCAGAGACCCCATCACTGCAGAGAGAGAGAGAGAGTTAATGACACACTGTGTGACCTCAGGCAAGTCACTGTCCCACCCAGAGACCACAGCACTGCAGAGAGACAGAGAGAGTTAATGACACACTGTGTGACCTCAGACAAGTCACTGTCCCACCCAAAGACCCCAGCACTGCAGAGAGAGGGGAGAGAGTTAATGACACACTGTGTGACCTCAGACAAGTCACTGTCCCACCCAGAGACCCCAGCACTGCAGAGAGAGGAGAGAGTTAATGACACAGTGTGTGACCTCAGACAAGTCACTGTCCCACCCAGAGACCCCATCACTGCAGAGAGGAAAGAGAGTTAATGACACACTGCGTGACCTCAGACAAGTCACTGTCCCACCAGAGACCCCAGCACTGCAGAGAGAGGAGAGAGAGTTAATGACACACTGTGTGACCTCAGACAAGTCACTGTCCCACCCAGAGTGGTAGTGCTGGGGTCTCTGGTGGGACAGTGACTTGTCTGAGGTCACACAGTGTGTCATTAACTCTCTCTCCTCTCCGCAGTGCTGGGGTATCTGGGTGGGACAGTGACTTGTCTGAGGTCACACAGTGTGTCATTAACTCTCTCTCCTCTCTCTGCAGTGCTGGGGTCTATGGGCGGGACAGTGACTTGTCTGAGGTCACACAGTGTGTCATTAACTCTCTCTCCTCTCTCTGCAGTGCTGGGGTCTCTGGGTGGGACAGTGACTCTTCTGAGGTCACACAGTGTGTCATTAACTCTCTCTCCTCCCTGCAGTGCTGGGGTCTCTGGGTGGGACAGTGACTTGTCTGAGGTCACACAGTGTGTCAGTGTTGGAAATGGGATCCCCGGCTGGCCAGGGCTTTCGCCAAAGTCAGTCAGAGACCACCACACCCAAGTCAGGGCAAGGGAGTTACACGCCAAGATAACCCCTACTCACCCTCTAGGTAACGTGGCGCGAGCAGCAAGGCTAAACTTGGAGGTGATGTAAGTTAAGTATTTGCGCACGCACCCCAGCAACAACAACCAAAGGCCCACCACAAAGGAAACTCCACACAAGGTTATATAAAAATAGCCTTTGTATTACACCAAAACACATTAGATAAAACACACACTTTACAATGTGCCAGAGGCACGGGCAGAATTTACAAGGGGATATTTACAAGACAGGGCCACCTGGGCCACTGTCAGGAATCAGAAGTAGCACTTTCAGAAATAGCACTTAGTACATAGAATATAGCACAAAATAGCACACAACCAGTAATCACTGGTAACAGGACCTCACTAGCACCACCTGTACTAGGGAGAAAACAACCACCTATGTATCACAATACCTGTAGGGGTGTAAGAGGAAAACACATGATGCAATGCATAACATTCATTCAGAGGTGTAAAGGCACATGACGCATAAACAATACATTCAGAGGTGCAAGGAACAGCAACACAATAGCGCAAAATCCACATTTGCCACCACCTGTGGCAGTCCCTGTGTCCCAATGTCAGGGCCTAAACGTGGCAGCTGCCCACAAAGTGCTGGGCAGCTGGGAAGCAATGCTGGGGGGGACAACGTTGGAGCCTCTCAGGCCCTGCAAAAAGCACTTGTTTCCCCTTGAGCCTCGCTGGGCTCTTCACGCTACCAAATGCCTCCTCTGAGCCTCTCTGGGCTCTGAAACACAATGTGGGCACTCAGGAGCCTCTCAGGGCTCAAACCCAAAAAGATGGAGCCTCGTTGCGCCTCGAAGAACAAATGCCCCCCTGAGCCCCACTGGGCTCTGCACACCAGGCCTGGAGCCCCTTTCCGGGCTCCGGACACAAAATGGGGTCGTAGTTGGAGTCCCCCTCCTGGGGACTCAGTGAACCAAGTAATGCCCACACGAGCCTCTCGGGCTCTGAAAACAACTGCTGCCCTGAGCCTCGCCGGCTCCAACAACAGGTAAGGCCCCCACGAGCCTTTTACTAGGGGGGAGGGGCGGGCACCGAAAATGCGCCCCGACGCCCCCTCCCCTCCCGGGCACTCACCGGTCTCTGCAGGCTGCAGCACTTTCTGCCTCTGACTCCTGGCGGGCGGGGAACTCCTCCTTCGCGCTCCGCCCGGGGCACACGTCCAGGCTCTGTCTCTCCCTCGGGGCTCTCCCTGCAGGCAGCAGTTTCCGCCTGCCTCTCTGTCCTGCCCCCGGCCTGCCTGACTTCCAGGTCGCGGGTGCGGGGCGGGACTTCCGGTCGGCCCGCTCTTGGATTGGCCGGCCGGCAGAAACACTTCCGGGTCGTCGCGGGCAGCGCGGCGGCCCGTCTCCGGTGCTTCTAGGCGGGGGCTGAATTTACCGATGCATTCCTTTGTTCAAGGGTGCAGAGTGGGGGCGGAACCAGTCGCAGCTGGTTCTTGAGTACTCTGTTTACCTCAACCACCCTCTCTATTCACTGGCAGGGCTTGGGTCATTAGACACACCACAGGGGGGCGGAGCCAGCTTTGTGTGGGGAAAACCCAGCCCATCCAGGACACAGGTACACTCCTCCCACACATCACTCATGCTAATCTCCCACTCACCACCGGGCAGACCCATCCAGACTTCCTGGAGCCTGGCATGCCAGCCAGCTCCAGCCAATCACACGCCAGCACCCTCACAGCACACGTACAGCCATGTCTAGAAATGGCGCTTCCCTACTAGACACATACATGCTGCATACACCGTTGCGCAGCATTCACTCACACAAGTTCACACATACCAGACTCAAGCCTGTACACCCCACGCATCAGGAACTACCAGGGACACATACATTCCCCATGCATTCCTATGGGCGGGCAGGCCTAGCTCAGCACATGCACTCAGAGTGCGCACGCACTTTCCACTGGGACACAGTGAAAGTGCGCAGAATCCAAAAATCACCATCTCCAGGTCACCATTTCAAGCAAAAAGTCTAGGGGTGAACCTGCCCTAAGGGCCAAAGTCCAACAGTCAGTAACGCTCTCTCATCTCTCCGCAGTGCTGATGGCTCTGGGTGGGACAGTGACTTGTCTGAGGTCACACAGTGTGTCATTAACTCTCTCTCTCCGCAGCGCTGGGATCTCTGGTGGGACAGTGACTTGTCCGAGGTCACAAAGTGTGTCATTAACTCTCTCTCCTCTCTCTGCAGCACTGGGGTCTCTGGGTGGGACAGTGACTTGTCTGAGATCACACAGTGTGTCATTAACTCTCTCTCCTCTCTCTGCAGTGCTGATGTCTCTGGGTGGGATAGTGACTTGTCTGAGGTCACACAGTGTGTCATTAACTCTCTCTCCTCTCTCTGCAGTGCTGGGGTCTCTGGTGGGACAGCGACTTGTCCGAGGTCACACAGTGTGTCATGAACTCTCTCTCCTCTCTCTGCAGCGCTGGGGTCTCTGGGTGGGACAGTGACTTGTCTGAGGTCACACAGTGTGTCATTAACTCTCTCTCCTCTCTCTGCAGTGCTGTGGTCTCTGGGTGGGACAGTGACTTGTCTGAGGTCACACAGTGTGTCATTAACTCTCTCCTCTCTCTGCAGTGCTGGGGTCTCTGGGTGGGACAGTGACTTGTCTGAGGTCACACAGTGTGTCATTAACTCTCTCTTTTCTCTCTGCAGTGCTCGGGTCTCTGGGTGGGACAGTGACTTGTCTGAGGTCACACAGTGTGTCATTAACTCTCTCTCCTCTCCGCAGTGCTGGGGTCTCTGGGTGGGACAGTGACTTGTCTGAGGTCACACAGTGTGTCATTAACTCTCTCCTCTCTCTGCAGCGCTGGGGTCTCTGGTGGGACAGTGACTTGTCTGAGGTCACACAGTGTGTCATTAACTCTCTCTCCTCTCTCTGCAGTGCTGGTGTCTCTGGGTGGGACAGTGACTTGTCTGAGGTCACACAGTGTGTCATTAACTCTCTCTCCTCTCTCTGCAGTGCTGGGGTCTCTGGGTAGGACAGTGACTTGTCTGAGGTCACACAGTGTGTCATTCACTCTCTCTCCTCTCTCTGCAGTGCTGGGGTCGCTGGGTGGGACAGTGACTTGTCTGAGGTCACACAGTGTGTCATTAACTCTCTCTCCCCTCTGCAGTGCTGGGGTCTCTGGGTGGGACAGTGACTTGTCTGAGGTCACACTCTGTGCCATTAACTCTCTCCTCTCTCTGCAGCGCTGGGGTCTCTGGTGGGACAGTGACTTGTCTGAGGTCACACAGTGTGTCATTAACTCTCTCTCTCTCTCTCTCTCTCTCTCTCTGCAGTGCTGGGGTCTCTGGGTGGGACAGTGACTTGTCTGAGGTCACACAGTGTGTCATTAACTCTCTCTCCTCTCTCTGCAGAGCTGGGATCTCGGTGGGACAGTGACTTGTCTGAGGTCACACAGTGTGTCATTAACTCTCTCTCCTCTCTCTGCAGTGCTGGGGTCTCTGGGAGGGACAGTGGCTTGTCTGAGGTCACACAGTGTGTCATTAACTCTCTCTCCTCTCTCTGTAGTGCTGGGGTCTCTGGCTGGGATAGTGACATGTCTGAGGTCACACAGTGTGTCATTAACTCTCGCTCCTGTCTCTGCAGTGCTGGGGTCTCTGGGTGTGACAGTGACTTGTCTGAGGTCACACAGTGTGTCATCCTCTCTCTGCAGTGTTGGGGTCTCTGGTGGGACAGTGACTTGTCTGAGGTCACACAGTGTGTCATTAACTCTCTCTCCTCTCTCTGTAGTGCTGGGGTCTCTGGCTGGGATAGTGACATGTCTGAGGTCACACAGTGTGTCATTAACTCTCGCTCCTCTCTCTGCAGTGCTGGGGTCTCTGGATGTGACAGGGACTTGTCTGAGGTCACACAGTGTGTCATCCTCTCTCTGCAGTGTTGGGGTCTCTGGTGGGACAGTGACTTGTCTGAGGTCACACAGTGTGTCATTAACTCTCTCTCCTCTCTCTGCAGTGCTGGGGTCTCTGGGTAGGACAGTGACTTGCCTGAGGTCACACAGTGTGTCATTAACTCTCTCTCCTCTCTCTGCAGTGCTGGGGTCTCTGGGTAGGACAGTGACTTGTCTGAGGTCACACAGGGTGTCATTAACTCTCTCTCCTCTCTCTGCAGTGCTTGGGTCTCTGGACGGGACAGTGACTTGTCTGAGGTCACACAGTGTGTCAACTCTCTCTCCTCGCTGCAGTGCTGGGGTCTCTGGGTGGGACAGTGACTTGTCTGAGGTCACACAGTGTGTCATTAACTCTCTCTCCTCTCTCTGCAGTGCTGGTGTCTCTGGGTGGGACAGTGACTTGTCTGAGGTCACACAGTGTGTCATTAACTCTCTCTCCTCTCTCTGCTGTGGTGAAGTCTCTGGGTGGGACAGTGACTTGTCTGAGGTCACACAGTATGTCATTACCTCTCTCTCCTCTCTCTCTGCAGTGCTGGGGTCTGTGGGTGGGACAGTGACTTGTCTGAGGTCACACAGTGTGTCATTAACTCTCTCCTCTCTCTGCAGTGCTGGGGTCTCTGGGTGGGACAGTGACTTGTCTGAGGTCACACAGTGTGTCATTAACTCTCTCTATTCTCTCTGCAGTGCTGGGGTCTCTGGTGTGACAGTGACTTGTCTGAGGTCACACAGTGTGTCATTAACTCTCTCTCCTCTCCGCAGTGCTGGGGTCTCTGGGTGGGACAGTGACTTGTCTGAGGTCACACAGTGTGTCATTAACTCTCTCTCCTCTCTCTGCAGTGCTGGGGTCTATGGGCGGGACAGTGACTTGTCTGAGGTCACACAGTGTGTCATTAACTCTCTCTCCTCTCTCTGCAGTGCTGGGGTCTCTGGGTGGGACAGTGACTTGTCTGAGGTCACACAGTGTGTCATTAACTCTCTCTCCTCTCTGCAGTGCTGGGGTCTCTGGGTGGGACAGTGACTTGTCTGAGGTCACACAGTGTGTCATTAACTCTCTCTCTTGGAGTTCTGGACTTTTTCGTTCCGTCCAGAGGTGTCAGGGACAACACCCGAAGACCCCGGAGTTCAACCTGTCTTGGTACACAAACAAACAGAAACACGGGCTTCTCGATGGTGGCGTCAAAGACCAAAGGTTTATTACTGCAGGGACACAGAAGTCACAGAAACTACACATGGGCAGTATCCAGGAGCCTGTTCGATTTGTACAAAGAGGATTGCTCCTTATATACTAAATATTGGGCTTCAGGCAAATTCTTTACATGTTACCACAGTTCTAAACATTCGTGTTTTATACAGTAAATATTTGGCGTTGCACAGGAATCGTCAACAGTATCTGATGTCAAAACATTACAAATGAGGGGTTCCCACTAGTCCATCATAATCCCATGTCAATTCTTTATTCAAGACCCGGACCGCCTCATCGTAAATTTCGTTACCTCCCCCTAATAAAGGCCCAGAAGGAAAGGAGCAGAGCCAGGTGTAGAAGATAGAAAGACAGGATAAGAAATGTTTGTGGGTCGTAAATGGGCACGGTTACCAGCTTCGGCCGCCTAATCATGATCAGGCCAGTGAACACAAGAACCAGTATAGCAGGACTGGCCTCAGGCTGGGGGGGCAGTTCTTGCCGAGTCATGCTGCTACAGCGTTGCTGGCCTAAGGTGCACGTGTCATTGCAAGGTGAATCGCCGGCCAAAGCCTACGTGTCCTTAATTAAAAAGAGGTCATTGCGTGTCCATTGACTATGTGAGGGCAAGGAATACAAAATGGCTTCCGTGATCTAAGATGGATGCCATGGGTAAATCACAAATGTGTTGGTAACAGGAGTGCTCTTGCTCGTAGCATAGCGAAAACACCAGGATATACTAAATGGATCATTTGCGGTTCACCGATACCAAAATTATGTATTTACGACAGTGTTACAAACACGAGCAAAAATCGTCACGGAACCTCAGACCCTCCTTTTGCCCTTACATAGGCAATTACTTAGTCTATATCAGAGTCAGAGTCCATTTCTATGCTCATTAGGTCAGCGACATGTCGTTGTATCATCATCCTGCCTCGTGCCTTTTCTCCTAATGCAGGTGGTTTCCTGAAACAGGTTGCAGCGCAGAGACTACACAGAGCGGGACCACACTGGATAATAAGACAGCACGAGAACAGAAATACTAGGATGACACAAATAACCATCAGAACCTTCCATCCCCACGCTGATACCAGAGTCCAAAACCACTCCATGAAGGACCAGTTTCCCTTGTCTACGTGTATAGAGTCGGAAATCTTATGTAGCTTAGAGATCGCTTCATAGACTGTTGGAGCATTATTTGGAATAAAGACACAGCAGCTCGATTGGATCATTCTGCATACCCCACCTCGATCTGCAAGTATTACATCTAGAACCATACGGTTCTGCAACGTCATGAGACGATCCGCCTGAAGCTCAGCTGTTAAGTTACTAAGGGCACCAGCAGTTTCTGTAATAGTAGATTCAACTACCCGTGTTAGTTGACGAATATTTCTACTATTGGCCATAGGCCCCCAAAACGGAAGGAAACCCTTGAAGAAATCTCCAGCTTCTTGACCAGCGGTATCTTCCTTGCTGAAGACACCTCTTGCTACTCTGGTTTTGTGATAATCTGAAGAAGCAGTGTATGTCGGAGGTAACAATCGAGCAATATAACATGAACCTGAAAAGTCAGCAGGCAGCCATGTATATGCTCTGTCCTGACAAATGAAGTAGGTACCCCTAGCAGTCAGAAAGGCAGGGGAGGAGTTAGACGGAAATACGTAAGTCTCAACGCACTCACTCTTCCCTAGCTGAGCTCTCGGATTTCTCCCATTTCCTTGCAAACAGACCTGACCTCGGTGAGGCACGACCCAAACTGAAGTGGAGCTTTTACGCTTGCTTTCTCCCAAACTAAGGCGATACTCTGTAGAGTTCCAACTCAGATACACCAGTAATTCATCTCTAGGATAAGATGGGGTATTATTGACGTCTTTAATCATATCAATAATTCCCTGGACTAAAGCTTTGTTGGCTGAGTTGTATTTAGTGGACCGTGGTAGACGCGGAGGATAGGTCTCAAGGGCATATGAAAAAATGGTCTGAAAAGCCTGAAATGATCCATTATAGCTGAAAGGCAAGACTAGATAGGGAATGCATTTATCCATAGTGTGAGGTATCAAGCCACACACCCAGCAGTTTGTAGTATTAACTATCAGTTGGTGTTGATGCAAGAGCTGTACAAATGTATTATTAATAAATTCTGAGCGTCGAGCTTGTTCGTGTTCAGGAAATGAGTGAAAAGAATGCATAGAAGAAACCGTAGAAGTAGTAGGATCAAGGGGAGGTACTGTAGCTATTGGCACAAAAATCAAATGTACGCCAAAGACGATTCCACCCACCAGCGTCATCAAAACAATTAAAAATGTAACCGCACATTGCATTAGAAAGCATTTGCTTTGTAGTATTCTGTACAGTCTATTTCTGCGAACATAAATTACATTTTCTCGTTGTAGCTCAGGAAGCTCCATCTTCTACGACCGTTCGCGACCACTGATGATGTGTACGTAGATGAAAATGCCTCTATCAGCCCTGGGAGTTCCCAGAACTAACAGAAAGATCGACCTTGTGTCAGACCCCTGCAGATTCAACTAGGCACACAGCCACGACCCTACGGCTACCCAGACGGCAAGGCAATTTTTAAAGCAAAAAGAAACGATTACAAAGTATTAGCAAACTTCCTGGCTGGAGGCAATGTATAGCAAATTCAAATCTGAAAATAGGCAGTTTCCTGCTTTATTTGTCCATATTGCGAGAACGTAAGTTGTATCTCAGTTTTGCAGGAGCTGTCTGATCTGGAAACAATGTATTTTCAGCTGACGTGGCAATGTTCACGTTCGCAGATGACAAATGTTCTTTTGGTGCAGATGACAAATGTTCAGGGTTCAAAAGAGCCGTTTCAGGAGGAGAGTCAGAATTTGGTGAATCCGTGATTAGTTCTGCATCGCTGAAAGGTATGAACCTGGGGACTTGTTCCGTTTCAGAGGCACCGATTCCTTTCTTTACCCAGTTGTCGTAAGGAAGGGGCAGAGGCACACGTTTAGCATGAGTCGTATGGATCCAATTCCTTCTTCCGGCCACACGAATAGCAGTTCTCGTTGCCAGCAGGACCTGGAAAGGGCCAATAAATCTGGGCTGAAGGTTTTTCGTTCTTGCAAAATTTCGGATGACCACCTGATCACCCGGTTTCAGCTGATGGCCTGGACTCTCCGATGGTTTTGGCAATGCGTCGAAAACCTGTTGGTGAATAAGACTCAATTTAGCAGTCAAGTCGAAAAGGTAATCAATTAACATTGGGTATTCCAGCTGCTTAAATTCTTTCGGTCTAGGTACCCCCCAAACATTTGCAGGACGACCGAAAACTATTTCGTAGGGACTAAGCCCTACTCTAGAATGTACAGTTGCTCTTGTTGATAGCAAAGCCAAAGGCAATGCGTCTGGCCAGGACAAACCCGTGGATGCTTGTATCTTAGCGAGCTTCAGTTTAAGGGTGCCATTGTAACCCTCGACTAAACCCGCGGACTGGGGATGATTCGCACTATGAAATTTTTGCCTAATCCCTAGGCCGGCACACACACTCTGCATAACTTTCCCTACGAACTCACTTCCGTTATCTGACCATACAATCCGTGGCATTCCGTATCGGGGGAAGTATTCTTTGAGAAGAATTTTGGCAGTGGATAAGGCAGTATTGTCCTTTAGTGGGTATGCTTCGATCCATCTGGAAAAAGCACAAACTACCACTAGGACGTATTTCAGGTTATTACAACGGTCCATGTGAATGAAGTCTAGCTGGATCACTTCAAAGGGGCAGGAAGGAGGAGCGAAGTGACCTGCAGGTGTGGGGATTCCCTTGCCAGGATTATGCATCAAGCATACCATACAATTCCTCACCACTCTCTCTGCACACCTACTAATCCCGTCATTCTTCCAGACCGGAGCCAACATCTTACAAATCCCTTTTGAACTGATGTGCGCTGTTCCATGTGCCATCGTCACTACTGCAAGCACATACGCATCAGGCAACATCCAACGCTGCTGTTCCGACAAGTCAATCCAACACCCACTCGAGTCCAATTTACCCGTGCTCTCTCTCCATGCACGTTTTTCCTCCTCAGTCGCCTCTTTCTGAATTTCTTTCACGCTTTCCACTGTGTCTTCACACATTCCAGACTCAGAAATCCATCTTGTAGACGTTGCAACATACATTCTACTCATCATATTTCTAGCTGTCTGTTTTGCAGTTTCATCAGCAAAAGCATTCCCACGACCAACATCATCCGTGATTGCTTTATGAGCACTGCATTTCACAATCGCAACTTCAGTCGGTAAGGTTAGGGATTCCAACAAGTCATTAACTAGCTGACCATGTTGAATCTTAGTCCCATGGGACGTAATGAAACCTCTTTCTTTCCACAAACGGCCAAAACTATGGGCCACGCCGAACGCGTACTGACTATCTGTGAACACATTCACTCTCTTTCCCTTAGCTAAAATGCACGCTCTTGTTAGCGCGATCAATTCTGCAGCCTGGGCAGAATTCTGACTCACTCTTGCAGTCTCCACAATCGTACTCAAAGTCGTTACTGCATAAGCAGCAGTCACATCACCATTCTCCAATTTGAAGCAAGACCCATCAACATACAACGTGCCATCTGGATCTGACAACGGAGTATTTTTTAGATCGATTCGTCCTTTTGTTTCTTCCTCAGTTCTGAAACAACAGTCGTGTGGTTCGGAATCACTCGACTCTTGGCTAGTCGGCAACAATGTTGCTGGATTCAATACATTGCATCTTTTGATCTGAATATGACTAGCTAATAGTGTCAGTTCATAGCCTGATAATCTAGCACTGGTAAGGTGTTGCGTCTTGGTTCGGTTCATGAGTGTATCCACAGCATGAGGAACCATGACTACTAGCATGTTGTTCATTACTAAACCAGCAGATTGTCGAATGGAAGCTGCAGCTGCGGCTGTAGCTCTCAAGCAACTAGGCAATGCTCTAGCTACTGGATCTAATGTTGATGAAAAATACGCACAAGGGCGTTGTTTATCACCAAATTTCTGCGTCAAAACACTCAATGCACAACCTTCTCTCTCGTGGACATAGAGCGTGAATGGCTTACTGTAGTCGGGTGTACCCAATACAGGTGCTGAACACAGTGCATTTCGTAACTCAGAGAAACTCTGCTGACATTCAACAGACCATGGTACCGGACTTGGAACACCTTTCTTAGTCAAGGCTACTAATGGTTTTGCTAAAAGAGAAAAATTTGGGATCCATTGCCTACAATAGGAGGTAATACCCAAAAAGGCACGCACTTCTCTCTGCGTGCTAGGAACATTCATCTGTGTAATTGCTTTTATTCTCTCTGGGGTCAACTTCCTTCCCTCCTTTGACAAGAGATGACCTAGGTAGGTCACTTCTTGGCAGCAGTATTGCATTTTTGAAGGTGACACCTTATGATTCAAATCTGACAAGTGATGCAATAAAGAAATCGTAGCTGTTTTGCAAGTTTCCTTGTCATCGGCAGCCACTAGAAGATCATCGACATACTGTACTAAAGCAGAACCACTAGGAAGTACGAAGGAATCTAACTGGCTTTTTAATGCTTGACTGTAAATGGATGGGCTTTCACAATAACCTTGTGGAGCGCGTTTAAATCTAAAACTTCGTCCTCCTAGAGAGAAACCGAAGATATCTCTGCTTTCCTCGGCTATCGGAATGCTGAAAAAGGCATTTTTCAAGTCGACCACTGAAAACCATGCTGCTGTAGCGGGAATCAACGTTAACAATGCAGTAATGTCTGGAACCACAGGAAACTGTGGGATCACAATTTTATTAACCTCTCTAAGATCAATTACGAACCTATATACTGGAGGCTTTGTAGGGTCAGTTCGTTTCAAAATAGGCAGTACAGGACTATTACAGACATTACCTCTAGTCTCTTCTACAACATTTTTCTTGATCAGGTCTTGTACTATCAGTAGGAGCGCACGCTCACCTTCACTAGAGATTCTGTATTGTGGAATTCGTGGAAGTTTGACATTTGCTTTCAAAGTTACTATATAGGGTGGAATTTCCAAGAGACCTACATCATTAGGACCAGTCGCCCAAAGAGTATCAGGGAGTGAACGCAGCTCTGGTGGGAGCGCATCCATCGACAAGTACATCGGGGAGATGATTCTTTTACCCAACGTAAGCTGTACTCCTGCTGGAGAACAGTACAATGTCGCGTACAGGCGTTTTAACAAGTCTAAACCAAGCAGATTTTCGTTACAACCTGTCGTCAGAATCAGGGGTGCTTTCAATTGACGGGGTCCAACAGAAATAGACAAAGGACCAGAAACAGGGTTGTGAACAGGGGCGCCCGAAAAACCTACTGAAACGTTTGTTGAGCCAGACAAAGGTGCGCCAGGGAGTTTTGCATGTATGATAGAACTTTTTGCTGCACCAGTATCCAACAGAAACGGTTCGACTATACCTGATGTTGCTACCGCGACATAAGGCCCACTCTGATCTACTGGTACTGATACTACTCCCTCTCTTTGTCCATGGCTGTCCTAGTATTCACTTTGCTGACCTTCCTCACTAGTTTCATAATAGTCTTCAACATGATACTGTGGAGACCTATTCTGTTGGGCAGATTGTCCATTACGCTGGTCGAAATAATTAGAGGGGCGATCACTTGTCTGTGGAGGCATAGCACCTCGTCCTCGACCTCTAGAGTTTTGCATAGAACTACCACGACCTCTCTGAGCGGCCGCATCATTATTTTGCGCCCGAACTGGACACTCACTTTTGTAATGACCTTCCTTTTTGCAATAAGCACATTGATTCCATTGATATTGTGGCCTTTGAAAATTATAATCCGTTCTTTGATATGACCCTTGCTGCATATTAGTTTGATTCGTGCGAGGCGGATAAGCTTGTTGTAAAAGTACTTTAGTTTTTAAATCTTTCGTCTTTTTATCTGATTTTTCCTTCTCTTCTTTATCCCTATTTTCGTAGTATTGAGCAGTCGCAAGTATTTGCGCAGTCGTAGAGACAGCCCACGCACTTTCAGAATTCTTTAATTTACTACTAAGTTCTGGCAACAGATTGTGCACAAATTTATCGACAAATAATCTCTGGCCCCCTTCTGTGCTCATATCCTGACCACTATGATCCACGAAAGTCTCCTCGAATCTTGTGAAAAAGTCGGAGACGCTTTCGTCTTTCTTTTGTTTGCACGCGGACAATTTGTCCCAGTTAACGCGTAATGCAGGCATTAAGGTTTTCATTAAATCTATTATTCTACCAGGCAAATTAGCAATTAAAGGTTCAGGTTTGGAACCACCTATTTGTTGACCATCTGCTGCAATTATAGCTGCCCAGTCACCACCTAGGGCAACTGGATGATTCTCTTTACGAATTTTAGCCCAAATTGGTTGCGGTACTACGTTACCAAATAGCAGATCTATGTCAGCAAGATTCAATACACAAGCGTCGACTGTTTGAGCCAACTCTTTGTAGTATCCTGCAGGATTTTTACGCGGATCTGGCAAAGCCTGTTTTACTGCTAATACTTCAGCTCGCTTCCATGGAATATGTATCCATACTCTCTGGAATTGGGCCGGAGCGGCTGCAATACCAAGCGGTGCATTAGCTTGCACAGCTTCACGCCAAATTGGTGGAACCTCTCTCATTGGATATTGACGATTTCGTTTCGTACTACGTTTCTCTAACTCTCTCGGTGAAAGAAGGGATGAGTCGGATCTATAACTTAGAACCAGTTCCATCGCTTCTTTTATATTTTGTCCAACTATCATACCTGTAGCAAACTCTTTCTGAACATTAATTAATTCTCCTAAATTTGATTCAGGGTCATCCTCTTCCAATTCCTCACGTAGAAGGAAACACATTTCATCGAACACATATCGTTGTGTCGGTTCGTTCCATTGCATAAATGTATCTAATACATTTTGTACATTATATCTTCCAACTTTCGAAACCCATCTAAGAGCAGTGGAATCTAGTATTCCTCTTTCTTCAGTACTGGGAAGCTGACTACGTCTCTGCACAGAGTTAGAGGTAGGAGTCTTAATCAGAGTTTTATAGAAGGGAGATAGAATATTAGAGACAGAATCAGTGATTCTTCGACGAACAGAAAGCGGAGTCATAATATTAGCAGAGGCAGAAAATAGAGTAGCAGTTGGAACAGATAGATTAGGAACAGTAGGAGTAGCAGGCAAGATAGCTTGTGAACTAGCAGGTGTGAGCGATACAGCCATAGGTAAAGAGGTCGGCAACCCTGGAAGAGGGGTTGTCGAAGGAACATTAATATTGACCACAGGAGGTACAGGAACTTGATTCAGGGGAGCGAGAACAGGGACACCAGGTTGTCCAGCAACCGGTAATTGAACATTCGGTATAGGCGGAGCCGTAGCACCCTGTGCATACGGTGGGGGTGATCGTAACATGTAAGACAACAGGGGATCCTTTTCAGGGTCCTCTACTATCTTAGCCGTACTCGATGGCAAAGCAGGATAGCACTTGTCTATCGCTAAATTACGCTCTCTATCGGCCACCTCCATCGCTTTCTCAGACTCGTTGAGTTGCAGCTGCCTAGCAGACTGTTCTAAAGTCAACTCTTGCTCTTTCTGTTCTTTCTTCAGCTTTTTAATTTCTCTCTGTTTAGATTCTTTTCGCCAATAACGGAAAGAATCAAACATTGCCGGCCGGGCTTTCTTCTTAAACAACCTTCTTTCTAGATTATCGAGAACTTCAGGTTCGAAACTACCATGTAGTGGCCAACTAAGGACACCGTCTTTCTCTGTGTAGCGGATCCATACCTCATTATAAGAGATAGGGCCCACACCAAATTTGCAATATAGATCATAAAGGGGAGTTCCAATCGGAGGAACCAAACACGAGTCCTCCAACCGGGAATCACTGTTGCAACTAAAACAAGACAACATACAATTTTTCCGACTTACCATTTTATAATCTGGGACACAAGACAAACAAGACACAAACAGAAAAGATGCGCACTCGAACCAAGAACTTAGGCCTACCAGAACTGACAAATGTATCGATACCTGAACTGAACAGAATGATTATCGTAACTAGAATAACCAGTGATAACCTTACAGAACTGAACTGAACTGAGAACTAAAAGGATTATCCAAACGGGAGCAATCCTCACAAAATATTTAACTAGCAACCACTGAATACTTAACTGAGGCACTGAAGACGTCACCAAGGAGAAACCCGTCACGTTTCGCCGTACTGAGGACTGTACCTCGGGTCCAAGACAGGGCGACGGTCAAGGCAACGGAGCACTGCAGCCGTCTGAACGGGAACCCTCGTGGAAGAGGACGTCGGGGCCACTTTTGCGATATGCCGGGATCGATGAAGTGGGGCGCCTCCCTCTGAAATCTTCACACGAAGCTCCTCGAATTCTTCAGGCTTTTGGACCGGTACCGAATGACGTCGCCCCGAGTTGGGCGCCAAATGGAGTTCTGGACTTTTTCGTTCCGTCCAGAGGTGTCAGGGACAACACCCGAAGACCCCGGAGTTCAACCTGTCTTGGTACACAAACAAACAGAAACACGGGCTTCTCGATGGTGGCGTCAAAGACCAAAGGTTTATTACTGCAGGGACACAGAAGTCACAGAAACTACACATGGGCAGTATCCAGGAGCCTGTTCGATTTGTACAAAGAGGATTGCTCCTTATATACTAAATATTGGGCTTCAGGCAAATTCTTTACATGTTACCACAGTTCTAAACATTCGTGTTTTATACAGTAAATATTTGGCGTTGCACAGGAATCGTCAACAGTATCTGATGTCAAAACATTACAAATGAGGGGTTCCCACTAGTCCATCATAATCCCATGTCAATTCTTTATTCAAGACCCGGACCGCCTCATCGTAAATTTCGTTACCTCCCCCTAATAAAGGCCCAGAAGGAAAGGAGCAGAGCCAGGTGTAGAAGATAGAAAGACAGGATAAGAAATGTTTGTGGGTCGTAAATGGGCACGGTTACCAGCTTCGGCCGCCTAATCATGATCAGGCCAGTGAACACAAGAACCAGTATAGCAGGACTGGCCTCAGGCTGGGGGGGCAGTTCTTGCCGAGTCATGCTGCTACAGCGTTGCTGGCCTAAGGTGCACGTGTCATTGCAAGGTGAATCGCCGGCCAAAGCCTACGTGTCCTTAATTAAAAAGAGGTCATTGCGTGTCCATTGACTATGTGAGGGCAAGGAATACAAAATGGCTTCCGTGATCTAAGATGGATGCCATGGGTAAATCACAAATGTGTTGGTAACAGGAGTGCTCTTGCTCGTAGCATAGCGAAAACACCAGGATATACTAAATGGATCATTTGCGGTTCACCGATACCAAAATTATGTATTTACGACAGTGTTACAAACACGAGCAAAAATCGTCACGGAACCTCACTCTCCTCTGCAGTGCTGGGGTCTCTGGGTGGGACAGTGACTTGTCTGAGGTCACACAGTGTGTCAGTAACGCTCTCTCATCTCTCTGCAGTGCTGATGGCTCTGGGTGGGACAGTGACTTGTCTGAGGTCACACAGTGTGTCATTAACTCTCTCTCTCTCTCCGCAGCGCTGGGATCTCTGGTGGGACAGTGACTTGTCCGAGGTCACACAGTGTGTCATTAACTCTCTCTCCTCTCTCTGCAGCACTGGGGTCTCTGGGTGGGACAGTGACTTGTCTGAGATCACACAGTGTGTCATTAACTCTCTCTCCTCTCTCTGCAGTGCTGGTGACTCTGGGTGGACAGTGACTTGTCTGGGGTCATACAGTGTGTCATTAACTCTCCTCTCTCTGCAGTACTGATGTCTCTGGGTGGGATAGTGACTTGTCTGAGGTCACACAGTGTGTCATTAACTCTCTCTCCTCTCTCTGCAGCGCTGGGGTCTCTGGGTGGGACAGTGACTTGTCTGAGGTCACACAGTGTGTCATTAACTCTCTCTCCTCTCCGCAGTGCTGGGGTCTCTGGGTGGGACAGTGACTTGTCTGAGTTCACACAGTGTGTCATTAACTCTCTCTCCTCTCTCTGCAGCGCTGTGGTCTCTGGGTGGGACAGTGACTTGTCTGAGGTCACACAGTGTGTCATTAACTCTCTCCTCTCTCTGCAGTGCTGGGGTCTCTGGCGGGACAGTGACTTGTCTGACGTCACACAGTGTGTCATTAACTCTCTCTCCTCTCTCTGCAGTGCTGGGGTCTATGGGTGGGACAGTGACTTGTCTGAGGTCACACAGTGTGTCATTAACTCTCTCTCCTCTCCGCAGTGCTGGGGTCTCTGGGTGGGACAGTGACTTGTCTGAGTTCACACAGTGTGTCATTAACTCTCTCTCCTCTCTCTGCAGCGCTGTGGTCTCTGGGTGGGACAGTGACTTGTCTGAGGTCACACAGTGTGTCATTAACTCTCTCCTCTCTCTGCAGTGCTGGGGTCTCTGGCGGGACAGTGACTTGTCTGACGTCACACAGTGTGTCATTAACTCTCTCTCCTCTCTCTGCAGTGCTGGGGTCTATGGGTGGGACAGTGACTTGTCTGAGGTCACACAGTGTGTCATTAACTCTCTCTCCTCTCTCTGCAGTGTTGGGGTCTCTGGGCGGGACAGTGACTTGTCTGAGGTCACACAGTGTGTCATTAACTCTCTCTCCTCTCTCTGCAGTGTTGGGGTCTCTGGGCGGGACAGTGACTTGTCTGACGTCACACAGTGTGTCATTAACTCTCTCTCCTCTCTGCAGTGCTGGGGTCTCTGGGTGGGACAGTGACTTGTCTGAGGTCACACAGTGTGTCATTAACTCTCTCTCCTCTCTCTACAGTGCTGGGGTCGCTGGGTGGGACAGTGACTTGTCTGAGGTCACACAGTGTGTCATTAACTCTCTCTCCTCTCTCTGCAGTGCTGGGGTCTCCGGGCGGAACAGTGACTTGTCTGAGGTCACACAGTGTGTCATTAACTCTCTCTCCTCTCTCTGCAGCGCTGGAGTCTCTGGGTGGGACAGTGACTTGTCTGAGGTCACACAGTGTGTCATTAACTCTCTCTCCTCTCTCTGCAGTGCTGGGGTCTCTGGTGGGACAGTGACTCGTCTGAGGTCACACAGTGTGTCATTAACTCTCTCTCCTCTCTCTGCAGTGCTGGGGTCTATGGGTGGGCAGTGACTTGTCTGAGGTCACACAGTGTGTCATTAACTCTCTCTCCTCTCTCTCTGCAGTGCTGGGGTCTCGGGGTGGGACAGTGACTTGTCTGAGGTCACACAGTGTGTCATTAACTCTCTCTCCGCTCTGCAGTGTTGGGGTCTCTGGGTGGGACAGTGACTTGTCTGAGGTCACACAGTGTGTTATTAACTCTCTCTCCTCTCTCTGCAGTGCTGGGGTCTCTGGGTGGGACAGTGACTTGTCTGAGGTCACACAGTGTGTCATTAACTCTCTCTCCTCTCTCTGCAGTGTTGGGGTCGCTGGGTGGGACAGTGACTTGTCTGAGGTCACACAGTGTGTCATTAACTCTCTCTCCTCTCTCTGCAGCGCTGGTGACTCTGGGTCCAGACACGGCTGATGATGACCTGATCCTGTCTGAGGACGGAAGACGCGTGACACAGACTGGCCCCGGTTGGACACTCCGTACCTCTGTGTGGAAGTGGAAGGGGTTCACCTCCGGGAGGCATTACTGGGAGGTGCAGGTGCTGCAGGGGTTGGTGGATGTGGGGGTCATAGGGCGAACTCTGGGATTGGCGATGTTTACTGCAGACTTCCCTGAGTGCTCTTTCGGGGGGGTACCTCAGATGAATGGTAGTATAGACTTTACTCTCACCTTCTCTCCCTCCCCCCAGGCCCCCCATCTGCACCCTACGAAGCTGGGGGTGTACCTGGACTATGAGGGGGGGCGGGTCTCCTTGTTCAATGCGGACACCATGAAGCATCTCTGCACCATCAATGACACCTTCACGGGGAAGGTGCGTCCCTACTTCTCGGTCGGTGAGGGGGCAGACCTGCGTCTGGTGTAATAATAGAGCCCCCGCTCCCCCTCCCCCACCAGGGCAATAACAGGGCAGAGAGAGGCAAACAGAAGCCCCCTCAGCCCCTTTCACACCCGCTCTAACTTCCTGCATCTATCTGGGGGAGGGGGAGATGTCCCAGTGAGAGGGGGGGACAAGAAATGTCCCCCAGGGAGAAGGGGCGGGAGGTGTCCCAGAGGGAGGGGCTTGGAAGTTAACCCTTTCCTTTCTCCGAGGAGCTGTGAAGTGATGACATGGGGGGGGTGAATGGGCTGGGGTTAGCGGGAAACCCAGCAGAGGCCAGAAAACAAAAATAAATGTGATATCTCCTCTAAGTATATGTGAGTGTCTAGCACCAAGAAGCCACGGATGCTGTTGTGCCTTTCACCAATAATACAGGCTCAGCACAAGTATTAAGTCTTGCTGATATTTTGCTTAGCGCTGTTGCTGCGCGTAACCTTCTTAGCGCTGTGTTGCTGTGCCTCACCTTCATAGCGCTGTTGCTGCGCCTCACCTTCATAGCGCTGTGTTGCTGCGCCTCACTTTCTTAGCGCTGTGTTGCTGCGCCTCACGTTCTTAGCGCTGTGTTGCTGTGCCTCCCCTTCATAGCGCTGTTGCTGTGCCTCACCTTCTTAGCGCTGTGTTTCTGCGCCTCACATTCTTAGCGCTGTGTTGCTGCGCCTCTCCATCATAGGGCTGAGTTGCTGCGCCTCACCTTCATATAGCTGTGTTGCTGCGCCTCACCTTCATAGCGCTGTGTTGCTGCGCCTCACCTTCATAGTGCTGTGTTGCTGCTCCTCATCTTCTTAGTGCTGTGTTGCTGTGCCTCAACTTCATAGTGCTGTGTTGCTGTGCCTCACCTTCATAGCGCTGTGTTGCTGTGCCTCACCTTCATAGAGCTGTGTTGCTGCGCCTTACCTTCATAGCGCTTTGTTGCTGCTCCTCACCTTCTTAGCGCTGTGTTGCTGTGCCTCACCTTCTTAGCGCTAGGTTGCTGCGCCTCACCTTCATAGCGCTGTGTTGCTGCGCCTCACCTTCTTTGCGCTGTGTTCCTGTGCCTCACCTTCATAGCGCTGTGTTGCTGCGCCTCACCTTCATAGTGCTGTCTTGCTGTGCCTCACCTTCTTAGTGCTGTGTTGCTGCACCTCACCTTCATAGCGCTGTGTTGCTGCACCTCCCCTTCATAGCGCTGTGTTGCTGCGCCTCACCTTCTTTGCGCTCTTTTGCTGCGCCTCACCTTCATAGCGCTCTGTTGCTGCGCCTCACCTTCTTAGTGCTGTGTTGCTGCGCCTCACCTTCATAGCGCTGTGTTGCTGCACCTTCATAGCGCTGTGTTGCTGCGCCTCCCCTTCATAGTGCTGAGTTGCTGCACCTCACCTTCTTAGAGCTGTGTTGCTGCGCCTCACCTTCATAGCGCTGTGTTGCTGCGCCTCCCCTTCATAGAGCTGTGTTGCTGCGCCTCACCTTCATAGCGCTGTGTTGCTGCGCCTCCCCTTCATAGTGCTGAGTTGCTGCTCCTCATCTTCTTAGCGCTGTGTTGCTGTGCCTCACCTTCTTAGCGCTATGTTGCTGCGCCTCACCTTCATAGCGCTGTGTTGCTGCACCTCACCTTCTTAACGATGTGTTGCTGTGCCTCACCTTCTTAGCGCTATGTTGCTGTGCCTCACCTTCATAGCGCTGTGTTGCTGCTCCTCACCGTCTTAGTGCTGTGTTGCTGCACCTCACCTTCATAGCGCTGTGTTGCTGCGCCTCACCTTCCTAGCACTGTGTTGCTGTGCCTCACCTTCATAGTGATGTGTTGCTGCTCATCACCTTCTTAGTGCTGTGTTGCTGCACCTCACCTTCATAGCGCTGTGTTGCTGTGCCTCACCTTCCTAGCGCTGAGTTGCTGTGCCTCAACCTTCATAGCGCTGTGTTGCTGCGCCTCACCTTCATATTGCTGAGTTGCTGTTCCTCACCTTCTTAGCGCTATGTTGCTGCGCCTCACCTTCATAGCGCTGTGTTGCTGCTCCTCATATTCTTAGTGCTGTGTTGCTGCGCCTCACCTTCATAGCACTGTGTTGCTGCACCTCACCTTCATAGCGCTCTGTTGCTGCGCCTCACCTTCTTAACGCTGTGTTGCTGTGCCTCACCTTCTTAGCGCTGTGTTGCTGCACCTCACCTTCATAGCGCTGTGTTGCTGCGCTTCACCTTCTTAGTGCTGTGTTACTGCACCTCTCCTTCATAGTGCTGTGTTGCTGTGCCTCACCTTCTTAGTGCTGTGTTGCTGCGCCTCACCTTCATAGCGCTGTGTTGCTGTGCCTCACCTTCATTGCGCTGTGTTGCTGCGCCTCCCCTTCATAGCGCTGTGTTGCTGCTCCTCACCTTCTTAGTGCTGTGTTGCTGCACCTCACCTTCATAGCACTGTGTTGCTGTGCCTCACCTTCCTAGTGCTGTGTTGCGGTACCTCACCTTCATAGTGCTGTGTTGCTGCTCCGCACCTTCTTAGTGCTGTGTTGCTGCACCTCACCTTCATAGCGCTGTGTTGCTGTGCCTCACCTTCCTAGCGCTGTGTTGCTGCGCCTCACCTTCATAGTGCTGAGTTGCTGTTCCTCACCTTATTAGCGCTATGTTGCTGCGCCTCACCTTCATAGCGCTGTGTTGCTGCTCCTCATCTTCTTAGTGCTGTGTTGCTGCACCTCACCTTCATAGCGCTGTGTTGCTGCTCCTCACCTTCTTAGTGCTGTGTTGCTGCACCTCACCTTCATAGCGCTGTGTTGCTGCGCCTCACCTTCTTAGTGTTGTGTTGCTGCGCCTCACCTTCATAGCGCTGTGTTGCTGCGCTTCACCTTCTTAGTGCTGTGTTGCTGCGCTTCACCTTCTTAGCGCTGTGTCGCTGTACCTCACCTTCATAGCGCTGTGTTGCTGCGCCTCACCTTCATAGCGCTGTGTTGCTGCTCCTCATCTTCTTAGCGCTTTGTTGCTGTGCCTCACCTTCATAGCGCTGTGTTGCTGCTCCTCATCTTCTTAGTGCTGTGTTGCTGTGCCTCACCTTCTTAGCGCTGTGTTGCTGCGCCTCACCTTTATAGCGCTGTGTTGCTGCGCTTCACCTTCTTAGTGCTGTGTTGCTGCGCTTCACCTTCTTAGCGCTGTGTTGCTGCACCTCAAATTCATAGTGCTGTGTTGCTGCTCCTCATCTTCTTAGTGCTGTGTTGCTGCGCCTCACATTCTTAGCGCTGTGTTGCTGTCACTTTCTTAGCGCTGTGTTGCTGCGCCTCACCTTCATAGAGCTGTGTTGCTGCGCCTCACATTCATAGTGCTGTGTTGCTGCTCCTCATCTTCTTAGCGCTTTGTTGCTGTGCCTCACCTTCATAGCGCTGTGTTGCTGCTCCTCATCTTCTTAGTGCTGTGTTGCTGTGCCTCACCTTCTTAGCGCTTTGTTGCTGCGCTTCACCTTTATAGCGCTGTGTTGCTGCGCTTCACCTTCTTAGTGCTGTGTTGCTGCGCTTCATCTTCTTAGCGCTGTGTCGCTGTACCTCACCTTCATAGTGCTGTGTTGCTGCTCCTCATCTTCTTAGTGCTGTGTTTCTGTGCCTCACATTCTTAGCGCTGTGTTGCTGTCACTTTCTTAGCGCTGTGTTGCTGCTCCTCACCTTCTCAGTGCTGTGTTGCCGCGCTTCACCTTCTAAGCGCTGTGTTGCTGCGCCTCAAATTCATAGTGCTGTGTTGCTGCTCCTCATCTTCTTAGTGCTGTGTTGCTGCGCCTCACATTCTTAGCACTGTGTTGCTGTCACTTTCTTAGCGCTGTGTTGCTGCACCTCACCTTCATAGAGCTGTGTTGCTGCGCTTCACCTTCATAGCGCTGTGTTGCTGCGCCTCACCTTCATAGCGCTGTGTTGCTGCTCCTCATCTTCTTAGCGCTTTGTTGCTGTGCCTCACCTTCATAGCGCTGTGTTGCTGCTCCTCATCTTCTTAGTGCTGTGTTGCTGTGCCTCACCTTCTTAGCGCTGTGTTGCTGCGCCTCACCTTTATAGCGCTGTGTTGCTGCGCTTCACCTTCTTAGTGCTGTGTTGCTGCGCTTCACCTTCTTAGCGCTGTGTCGCTGTACCTCACCTTCATAGTGCTGTGTTGCAGTGCCTCACATTCATAGTGCTGTGTTGCTGCTCCTCACCTTCTTAGCGCTGTGTTGCTGCGCCTCACCTTCTTAGCGCTGTGTTTCTGCCTCTCACCTTCTTAGCGCTGTGTTTCCTCCTCTCACCTTCTTAGTGCTGTATTGCTGCGCCTCACCTTCACAGCGCTGTGTTGCTGTGCCTCACCTTCATAGAGCTGTGTTGCTGTGCCTCACCTTCATAGCGCTTTGTTGCTGTGCCTCACCTTCATAGCATTGTGTTGCTGCGCCTCTCCTTCATAGCGCTGTGTTGCTGCACCTCACCTTCATAGCGCTGTGTTGCTGCACCTCACCTTCATAGCACTGTGTTGCTGCGCCTCACCTTCTTAGTGCTGTGTTGCTGCGCCTCACCTTCATCTCGCTGTGTTGCTGTGCCTCACCTTCATAGCGCTTTGTTGCTGTGCCTCACCTTCATAGCATTGTGTTGCTGCGCCTCTCCTTCATAGCGCTGTGTTGCTGCACCTCACCTTCATAGCGCTGTGTTGCTGCACCTCACCTTCATAGCACTGTGTTGCTGTGCCTCACCTTCATAGCGCTTTGTTGCTGTGCCTCACCTTCATAGCATTGTGTTGCTGCGCCTCTCCTTCATAGCGCTGTGTTGCTGCACCTCACCTTCATAGCACTGTGTTGCTGCGCCTCACCTTCTTAGTGCTGTGTTGCTGCGCCTCACCTTCATAGCGCTGTGTTGCTGTGCCTCCCCTTCATAGTGCTGCGCCTCCCCTTCTTAGCGCTGTGTTGGTGCGCCTCACCTTCTTAGTGCTGTGTTGCTGCGCTTCACCTTCTTAGCGCTGTGTCGCTGTACCTCACCTTCATAGCGCTGTGTTGCTGTGCCTCACCTTCATAGCGCTGTGTTGCTGCTCCTCATCTTCTTAGCGCTTTGTTGCTGTGCCTCACCTTCATAGCGCTGTGTTGCTGCTCCTCATCTTCTTAGTGCTGTGTTGCTGTGCCTCACCTTCTTAGCGCTGTGTTGCTGCGCCTCACCTTTATAGCGCTGTGTTGCTGCGCTTCACCTTCTTAGTGCTGTGTTGCTGCGCTTCACCTTCTTAGCGCTGTGTCGCTGTACCTCACCTTCATAGTGCTGTGTTGCTGCTCCTCATCTTCTTAGTGCTGTGTTTCTGTGCCTCACATTCTTAGCGCTGTGTTGCTGTCACTTTCTTAGCGCTGTGTTGCTGCTCCTCACCTTCTCAGTGCTGTGTTGCTGCGCTTCACCTTCTAAGCGCTGTGTTGCTGCGCCTCAAATTCATAGTGCTGTGTTGCTGCTCCTCATCTTCTTAGTGCTGTGTTGCTGCGCCTCACATTCTGAGCGCTGTGTTGCTGTCACTTTCTTAGCGCTGTGTTGGTGTGCCTCACCTTCATAGCGCTGTACTGTGATGCAGATAGGTTTGTGACCTCTGTGACACGTGGCCAGCTCTGTAGTTCTGAAAATTCTGGGCTCGCGTAATAACCCTGGACTCGAGAATTAAACTTCATCGTAAAATGACGAATTTGGTATCAAAAGACCGAGAATGGCTAGTACACTATGTACAAGCATTTTCGTCATATTCGAGTGACGATTTCGCCTCGAATTCGTCATTCTCGTCTTGAACCCTTGGCTTCCATTTTGTGTAAGGCAGCCATTTTGTGAGTTGCCCTTTACATAGGCTTATAATATAGCTAAATTCGATTCCAAAGGACACGTACACCTTGATTGACTCTTCTCTGACCTGGGCAATTTGAAACCATTGCCCCAGGCCGAACCTGTTTAGTCAGTTCCTCTCCCAGTGGCCGAACGAGATAGCATCAAGGTACAACAGGCCATAAACCCATTCATCGCACACGCACCCTGCCGAATCTTGCTCACACCTGTCCTCGCTCTTTTCTCTTTCACTTGCTTTATGATGAGGAGGTGCCCGTTTTTATTGGGGGTCCACCGGTATCTGATGGAAATGCTGGACCTTGCCAAGTAATTTATTGTGGGCTGGACAAACTGAACTATGGCCTTGTCATCATGACTCTGCTTTTTCTTTGTATTGGAAACATTTTTATGGTATAAGTAAAATGTGGAGAATGTTTGCCTAAAGCACAATATTTCGTATAAGAAGAGAAGCCTGACTTTGTGAATTTGAGCAGTCTCCTGAGAATATACATCCCGTGTGTTGTACTTCTAGGACGACTGTTACTTGGTTGCAGCCAATAAAATCGATCCTTGACTTCACCTAGAAGACTCTGAGTTTCTGTGGTCTGAATCAGGAAAGTCCCCGAGGTCTTTGGGTGTACCCTGGCACCGCTGGGTTACCGGTTTGGTACCGGTTCTGAAAAACCCAGTACCTCAGCTCCAGCCTCCTCATTGGTGGCCTCATGTCCGTGACTCAGTGACGTCGGCTGCCCTCCCCTTCCGGTCACAGGTGAATAAAGTAAAGTTCTTCACACTGAGCTGCGCCCCCTGCTGGCCCCCAGGTGCAGTCCAGGACAGACCCACATGGGGACAGAGTGATGGACCAATCAATTTCAGACTTTAATTATTACAGCCATTAGAATACGATGCAAAACATAACAAGCATTGGCATAGCCAATAGGCCTCGCCTTTGGGACTTTATAAGTGTTTAGCCACACTACAGTTGATGTTGTTGCACCAAGGATATTGTGCTGCATATTTAAATACCTATAAGGTCCCAAAGGCGGGACCTATTGGCTATGCCAATGCTTGTTTATTTAACATCCACATTCACCTTATGGTCGAGCTTTTCTATCAGGAAGGTTCTTGCGCCAATGTATGTTCACATCTGTTGAGGTAGGTGCCAATCTGGAAACTCACGTTGATTCCAATGGGCTCTCAGGCAAGGTAGATAGTCTATGCCTTCTACACCTAAAGCCCTCAGGAGAGGGGCGGCCTTTTACTGCAAAGCATGTCCCTGCTCAGGAGGATGTGATGTGTTGCTGTGCCTCACCTTCATAGCGCTGTGTTGCTGCGTCTCACCTTCATAGCGCTGTGTTGCTGCACCTCACCTTCATAGCGCTGTGTTGCTGCGTCTCACCTTCATAGCGCTGTGTTGCTGCACCTCACCTTCATAGCGCTGTGTTGCTGTACCTCACCTTCATAGCGCTGTGTTGCTGCGCCTCACCTTCATAGCGCTGTGTTGCTGCTCCTCATATTCTTAGTGCTGTGTTGCTGCGCCTCACCTTCCTAGCACTGTGTTGCTGCACCTCACCTTCATAGCTCTCTGTTGCTGCGCCTCACCTTCTTAACGCTGTGTTGCTGTGCCTCACCTTCTTAGCGCTGTGTTGCTGCGCCTCACCTTCATAGCGCTGTGTTGCTGTGCCTCACCTTCATAGCGCTGTGTTGCTGTGCCTCACCTTCATAGCGCTCTGTTGCTGCGCCTCACCTTCTTAACGCTGTGTTGCTGCGCCTCACCTTCATAGCGCTGTGTTGCTGTGCCTCACCTTCATAGCGCTGTGTTGCTGCGCCTCACCTTCATAGCGCTGTGTTGCTGCGCCTCACCTTCATAGCGCTGTGTTGCTGTGCCTCACCTTCATAGCGCTGTGTTGCTGCGCCTCACCTTCATAGCGCTGTGTTGCTGTGCCTCACCTTCATAGCGCTGTGTTGCTGTGCCTCACCTTCTTAGCGCTGTGTTGCTGCGCCTCACCTTCATAGCGCTGTGTTGCTGTGCCTCACCTTCATAGCGCTGTGTTGCTGTGCCTCACCTTCATAGCGCTGTGTTGCTGCGCCTCACCTTCATAGCGCTGTGTTGCTGCGCCTCACCTTCATAGCGCTGTGTTGCTGCGCCTCACCTTCATAGTGCTGTGTTGCTGCGCCTCACCTTCATAGCGCTGTGTTACAGCTACATGGTGGATCCTGACAAAGTTTACAATTAATGCAATTGATGCAGAACGCAGCAGACTGTCTGATCACTGGACTTTCAGGCATAACCTTGTCACCCCTTGCCTGCCTGCTTTCATTGTATTGGCTATGCTCAAAACCCACCGGACAACTTACCAACACACTCCCAAATTCAGGTGGCGTAAGACAGGACATGATATTCATTCACCTCACTGAGTCCTGCTTTGTGGGCCTCGATCTAAAACCATAACCTAAGGCGAAAGCACATGTCATAACTGTCAAGTGATGGAGTTCCCTCCTCCAGCTCAGCAGTCCAAAACCTGTTCACCCACATTCAGAAAACAGGTATAAGCAGTTCTGTGTTTATTCCCTGCATACTACCAGTTGATCTGTTATGCACGGTGCAAATTAGCTTTTTCACATGGACTCCCAACAAATAAAAAGAACAAAACCAAAGGTGCTGGCTTCACAATGTGAAACTACTCTTTTTAAGAATGTGAACTGCTGGATGTGATCTAGGGGCCCGATTCACAGAACTAACTTAAGACAAAATCCTAAACTTACTACTTTTGGTATTCATAGAAGGCATTTAGTAATAGTAAAGTTGGGATTTTGTCTTAAGTTTTACTTAAGACAAACTAAAGACAGACTTAAGACAGACTTAAGACAAACTTAAGACAGACTTAAGACAGACTTAAGACAAACTTAAGACAGTCTTAAGACAGACTTAAGACAAACTTAAGACAGACTTAAGACAGACTTAAGTCTTAAGACAGACTTACGACAGACTTAAGACAAACTTAAGACAGTCTTAAGACAGACTTAAGACAAACTTAAGACAGTCTTAAGACAGACTTAGGACAGACTTAAGACAAACTTAAGACAGACTTAAGACAGACTTAAGACAAACTTAAGACAGACTTAAGACAGACTTAGGACAGACTTAAGACAGTCTTAAGACAGACTTAGGACAGACTTAAGACAAACTTAAGACAGACTTAAGACAGACTTAAGACAAACTTAAGACATACTTAAGACAGACTTAAGACAGACTTAAGACAAACTTAAGACAGACTTAAGACATACTTAAGACAAACTTAAGACAGACTTAAGACAGACTTAAGTCTTAAGACAGACTTACGACAGACTTAAGACAAACTTAAGACAGTCTTAAAACAGACTTAAGACAAACTTAAGACAGTCTTAAGACAGACTTAGGACAGACTTAAGACAAACTTAAGACAGACTTAAGGCAGACTTAAGACAAACTTAAGACAGACTTAAGACACACTTAAGACAGACTTAAGACAAACTTAAAACAGACTATAGACAGACTTAAGACAAACTTAAGACAGACTTAAGACAGACTTAAGACAGATTTAAGACAGACTTAAGTTAGTATTTTGTTTTAAGTTTGTCTTAAGTTAGTTCTGTGAATCGGCCCCATTGAGGTGAAGTATTTCCGGCATCACGTGTGTGGTACAGAATTCAACATACAGACAGGTCCCAAGCTCCTGGTGAAGGCAATGGCTCCGATTACGTGATTGAGTGCAAAGCTCTGGGAGTACATGCTCTGTGGTGGATGAGCCAGCGAAGTGCAATGTTAGTGCTGATTATTGTTCAAAGTAGCTATATGTATCTTATTTTAAATTCTGGCAGTACTGGTAGAGTAAGAGAACTCTAAACCCCATCTTTCTTAGAAGTGTCTTTTCCCTGAAACAATCGTCCCCGACAATAGATCTCAAGTGTTATTTTTAGAGAACAAGAAATACTTGGAGAGGTCCTACTTTTTTTTCGTCCTTGAAATGCTCGCAACTTTTTTCTGCCTGTTTGTAATAACTTTTTTTTCTATCGGTGGGGGAGACAAACAGGAGGGTGGAGTTTGGGAAAAGATGGATCTCGAGCTGTTGCTGGTGAGGTGGTGCTCAGGTGCTACTGAGGGATGCAGAGGTGGTGCAGAGTGATCCTGAGGTGGTGCTGGTGAGGTGGTGCTCAGGTGCTACTGAGTGATGCAGAGGTGGTGCAGAGTGATCCTGAGGTGGTGCTGGTGAGGTGGTGCTCATGTGCTGCAGAGTGACGCAGAGGTGGTGCAGAGTGATCCTGAGGTGGTGCTGGTGAGGTGGTGCTCAGGTTGTACTGATTGATGCAGAGGTGGTGCAGAGTGATCCTGAGGTGGTGTTGGCGAGGTGGTGCTCAGCTTGTACCGATCGATCCAGAGCTGGTGCAGAGTGATCCTGAGGTGGTGCTGGTGAGGTGGTGCTCAGGTGGTACCGATCGATGCAGAGGTGGTGCAGAGTGATCCTAAGGTGGTGCTGGTGAGGTGGTGCTCAGGTGCTGCAGAGTGATGCAGAGGTGGTGCAGAGTGATCCTGAGGTGGTGCTGGTGAGGTGGTGCTCAGGTTGTACTGATTGATGCAGAGGTGGTGCAGAGTGATCCTGAGGTGGTGTTGGCGAGGTGGTGCTCAGCTTGTACCGATCGATCCAGAGCTGGTGCAGAGTGATCCTGAGGTGGTGCTGGTGAGGTGGTGCTCAGGTGGTACCGAGTGATGCAGAGATGGTGAAGAGTGATCCTGAGGTGGTGCTGATGAGGTGGTGCTCTGGTGGTACCGATCGATGCATAGGTGGTGCAGAGTGATCCTAAGGTGGTGCTGGTGAGGTGGTGCTCAGGTGCTGCAGAGTGATGCAGAGGTGGTGCAGAGTGATCCTAAGGTGGTGCTGGTGAGGTGGTGCTCAGGTTGTACCGATTGATGCAGAGGTGGTGCAGAGTGATCCTGAGGTGGTGCTGGTGAGGTGGTGCTCAGGTGGTACCGAGTGATGCAGAGATGGTGCAGAGTGATCCCGAGGTGGTGCAGGTGAGGTGGTGCTCAGGTGGCACCGAGTGAGGCAAAGGTGGTGCAGAGTGATCCTGAGGTGGTGCTGGTGAGGTGGTGCTCAGGTGGTACCGATTGATGCAGAGGTGGTGCAGAGTGATCCTATGGTGGTGCTGGTGAGGTGGTGCTCAGGTGCTGCAGAGTGATGCAGAGGTGGTGCAGAGTGATCCTGAGGTGGTGATGATGAGGTAGTGCTCAGGTGGTACCGAGTGATGCAGAGGTGGTGCAGAGTGATCCCGAGGTGGTGCTCAGGAGGTAGAGAGTGTCGCAGAGGTGGTGCAGAGTGACCATGAGGTGGTGAAGAGTGATCCTGAGGTGATGCTGCTGAGGTCGTGCTCAGGAGGTACAGAGTGATGCCGAGTGATCCCGAGGTGATGCTGGTGAGGTCGTGACCAGGTGGTACTGAGTGATGCAGAGGGATCCTGAGGTGGTCCTCAGGTGGTGCAGAGTGATGCAGAGGTGGTGCAGAGTGATTCTGAGGTGGTGCTGGTGAGGTGGTGCTCAGGTATTATCGAGAGTTGAAGAGGTGGTACAGAGTGATCCTGAGGTGATGCTCATGTGACACCAAGTGATGCAGAGGTGGTGCAGAGTGACCCTGAGGTGGTGCAGAGTGATCCTGAGGTGGTGTTCAGGTGGTCCAGAGGGATGCAGAGGTGGTGCATAGATATCCTGAGGTGGTACTAGTGAGGTGGTGCTCAGGTGGTACCAAGGGATGCAGAAGTGGTGCAGAGCGATCCCGAGGTGGTGCAGGTGAGGTGGTGCTCAGGTGGCACCGAGTGAGGCAAAGGTGGTGCAGAGTGACCCTGAGGTGGTGCTGGCTGGTGAGGTGTTGCTCAGGTGTTACCGAGTGATGCAGATGTGGTGCAGAGTGATGCAAAGGTGGTGCTGGTGAGGTGATGGCAGAGTGATGTAGAGGTGGTGCTGGTGAGGTGATGCAGAGTGATTCTAAGGTGGTGCTCAGGTGGTCCCGAGTGACGCAGAGTGATCCTGAGTTTGTGCTCAGGTGGTACCGAGTGATACAGAGGTGGTGCAGAGCGATCCTGAGGTGGAGCTGGTGAGGAAGTGATCAGGTGGTGCTCAGGTGGTACCGAGTGACGCAGAGGTGGTGTAGATTGATCCTGAGGTGGAGCTGATGAGGTGGTGCTCAGGTGGTACCGAGTGACGCAGAGGTGGTGCAGAGTGATCCTGAGGTGGTGCTGGTCAGGTGGTGCAGAGTGATGCAGAGGTGGTGCTGGTGAGGTGGTGCTCAAGTGGTATCGAGTGATGCAGAGGTGGTGCAGAGTGATCCTGAGGTGGTGCTGGTGAGGTGGTGCTCAGGTAGTATCGAGAGTTGAAGAGGTGGTACAGAGTGATCCTGAGGTGATGCTCATGTGACACCAAGTGATGCAGAGGTGGTGCAGAGTGACTCTGAGGTGGTGCAGAGTGATCCTGAGGTGGTGTTCAGGTGGTCCAGAGGGATGCAGAGGTGGTGCAGTGTGATCCCGAGGTGGTGCTGGTGAGGTGGTGCTCAGGTGGCACCGAGTGAGGCAAAGGTGGTGCAGAGTGATCCTGAGGTGGTACTGGCTGGTGAGGTGTTGCTCAGGTGTTACCGAGTGATGCAGATGTGGTACAGAGTGATGCAGAGGTGGTGCTGGTGAGGTGATGCAGAGGTGGTGCTGGTGAGGAGATGTAGAGTGATCCTGAGGTGGTGCTCAGGTGGTACCGAGTGACGCTGAGTGATCCTGAGTTTGTGCTCAGGTGGTACCGAGTGATGCAGAGGTTTTGCAGAGGGATCTTGAGGTTGAGCTGATGAGGTGGTGCTCAGGTGGTACCGAGTGATGCAGAGGTGGTGCAGAGTGATCCTGAGGTGGTGCTGGTGAGGTGATGCAAAGTGATCCTGAGATTGTCCTGGTGAGGTGGTGCTCAGGTGGTACCGAGTGATGCAGAGGTGATGCAGAGTGATCCTGAGGTGGTGATGGTGAGGTGGTGCTCAGGTCGTAACGAGTGATGCAGAGGTGGTGCAGAGTGATCCTGGGGTGGTGCTGGTGAGGTGGTGCTCAGGTGGTTCCGACTGATGCAAAGTGATCCTGAGGTGGTGCTCAGGTGGTTCCGACTGATGCAGAGTGATCCTGAGGTCATGCTCAGGTGGTTCCGACTAATGCAGAGTGTTCCCGAGGTGGTGCTCAGGTGGTACCGAGTGATGTAGAGGTGGTGCAGAGTGATCCCGAGGTGGTGCTGGTGAGTTTGTGCTCAGGTGGTACCGAGTGATGCAGAGATGGTGCAGAGTGATCCTGAGGTGGTGCTCAGGTGTATTATTTATTTATTTATTGTATTTCTAAAGTGCACTATCACCTGACAAGCATCTTGGCGCTCATAACTCAGTCTGACAACCTCTGCAGGACCTTACTGTAGCTAACCCCTAGGTTTTAGGAAATAACCATGTTCTAAGATTCCTTCTAAATGGCAGGAGATCATCGATTTGTCTCAGCTCCAGAGGTAAGGTGTTCCAGAGCTTCACATCAGCGATTCCAAATGATCTACCCCTGCTCTGACTTTTTTGAATCAGGGGATTTTGATCAGTTTGGCCCCAGATGAGCGCAAAGTTCGAACAGGGACGTACCACTCAAATTTGTGTTGAAGGGAGGTAGGACCCCTTCCATGCAAGGCCTTAAAGACTAGGCAAAGTGATTTGAACTTGATTCTTTGTTTCACAGGGTGATGCTCAGGTGGTACCGAAGGATGCAGAGGTGGTGCAGAGTGATCCTGAGGTTGAGCTGGGGAGGTGGTGCTCAGGTGGTACCGAGGGATGCAGAGGTGGTGCAGAGTGATCCTGAGGTGGTGCTGGCTGGTGAGGTGTTGCTCAGGTGGTACCGAGTAATGCAGGTGTGGTGCAGAGTGATGCAGAGGTAGTGCTGGTGAGGTGATGCAGAGTGATGCAGAGGTGGTGCTGGTGAGGTGATGCAGAGTGATTCTGAGGTGGTGCTCAGGTGGTACCAAGTGACGCAGAGTGATCCTGAGTTTGTGCTCAGGTGGTACCAAGTGATGCAGAGGTGGTGCAGATTGATCCTGAGGTGGAGCTGATGAAGTGGTGCTCAAGTGGTACCGAGTGACGCAGAGGTGGTGCAGAGTGATCCTGAGGTGGTGCTGGTAAGGTGGTGCAGAGTGATGCAGAGGTGGTGCTGGTGAGGTGGTGCTCAAGTGGTATCGAGTGATGCAGAGGTGGTGCCGTGTGATCCTGAGATGGTCCTTTTGAGGTGGTGCTCAGGTGGTACCGAGGGATGCAGAGGTGGTGCAGAGTGATCCCGAGGTGGTGCTGGTGAGGTGGTGCTTAGGTGGCACAGAGTGAGGCAAAGGTGATGCAGAGTGATCCGAGGTGGTGCTGGCTGGTGAGGTGTTGCTCAGGTGGTACCGAGTAATGCAGATGTGGTGCAGAGTGATGCAGAGGTGGTGCTGGTGAGGTGATGCAGAGGTGGAGCTGGTGAGTTGATGCAGAGTGATCCTGAGGTCATGCTCAGGTGGTACCGAGTGATGCAGAGGTGGTGCAGAGTGGTCCTGAGGTTGAGCTGGTGAGGTGGTGCTCAGGTGGTACCGAGGGATGCAGAGGTGGTGCAGAGTGATACTGAGGTGGTGCTGGCGAGGTGATGCTCAGGTAGCACCGAGTGAGGCAAAGGTGGTACAGAGTGATCCTGAGGTGGTGCTGGCTGGTGAGGTGTTGCTCAGGTGGTACAGAGTGATGTAGATGTGGTGTGGAGTGATGCAGAGGTGGTGCTGGTAAGGTAATGCAGAGGTGGTGCTGGTCAGGTGATACAGAGTGATCCTGAGGTGATGCTAAGGTGGTACCGAGTGACACAGAGTGATCCTGTGTATGAGCTCAGGTGGTACCGAGTGATGCAGAGATGGTGCAGAGTGATCCTGAGGTGGTGCTGGTGAGGTGGTGCTCAGGTCATACTGAGTGATGCAGAGGTGGTGCAAAGTGATCCTGAGGTGGCTCTGGTGAGGTGATGCTCAGGTGGTGCCGAGCAATGCAGAGGTGGTGCAGAGTGATACTGAGTTGATGCTGGTGAGGTGGTGCTCAGGTTGTTCCGACTGATGCAGAATGATCCTGAGGTGGTGCTCAGGTGGTTCCAACTGATGCAAAATGATCCTGAGGTGGTGCTCAGGTGGTTCCGACTGATGCAGAGTGATCCTGAGGTCGTGTTCAGGTGGTATCGAGGGATGCAAAGATGGTGCAGAGTTACACTGAGGTGGTGCTGGTGAGGTGGTGCTCAGGTGGTACTGAGTGATGCAGAGATCGCGCAGAGTGACCCTGAGGTGGTGCTCAGGTGGTACCGAGTGATGCAGAGGTGGTGCAGAGTGATGCAGAGGTGGTGCCGGTGAGCTGGTGCTCAGGTGGTACCAAGTGATGCAGAGTGATCCTGAGGTGGAGCTCATGAGGTGGTGCTCAGGTGGTACTGAGTGATGCAGAGGGGCTGCAGAGTGATCCTGAGATGGTGCCGGTGAGGTGGTACCGAGTGATGCAGAGGTGGTGCAGAGTGATCCTTAGGTGGTGCTGATGAGGTAGTGCTCAGGTGGTACAGAGGGATGCAGAGATGGTGCAGAGTGACCCTGAGGTGGTGCTGGTGAGGTGGTGCTCAGGTGGGACTGAGTGATGCAGAGGTTGTGCAGAGTGATCCTGAGGTAGTGCTGGTGATTTGGTGCTCAGGTGCTACCGAGTGATATAGAAGTGGTGCAGAATGATCCTGAGGTATTGCTGGTGAAGTGGTGCTCAGGTGGTGCTGCACTGATGCTGAAATGGTGCTACATTGTGCTGAGTTGATGAAGAGGAGGAGTTGTCCTAGTGTGGGCTGTGCTAGTGGTGGTGCACTGATGTAGAGGTGGTGCTGTGCTGATGCGGACCTGGTGCTTAGGCGGTGCTAAGCTGGTGCTCAGGAGGTGATTTTTTGAGGTGATGCTGTGCTGATGCTGAAGTGGTGCTGCATTGTGCTGAGATGCTGATGAGGTGGAGCTGCACTGGTGCTTAGGTGGGGCTGCGCTGGTGGTGGTGCACTGTTGCAGAGGCGGTGTAGTGCTGATGTTGAGGTGGTGATTTGCTGATGTTGAGATGGTGCTATGCTGAGGTGGTGCTCTGCTGATGCTGAGTGCACTCAAAGAGATCTAAAGTGCTCTTATAATTATGGCTTTGCAAGTGGATTCACGTTTGCAGGTATTTACAAGCATGGAAAAGTAAGTGGGGAACAGCTACACTTGTCTAAATAGCTATAAAATGAGTATTTGCACTTGTAAACTCTTTTTCCACTTTTTCCCAGGGAAAAAGGAAATCCATTTTCTGACATCCCAAGTAATTTTGACAGTGTTGCCGCGCCCATCTTCACATTAAAAACAATGGTTATTGCTGAGTTTGTTAGGAACCAGAGTATTCACTGGTTTGTGCACAAACCAGATAAATGGGACTGTTTTATATCAAAATATAAATTTTGAGCGTGGAGACCAAAAAAACCCTAATAAGGTGGACCGTAAAGGACATTAATTCCTCGATAAAACTTTCCCATGTCAGTCGACCGTCTAGGAAGGCAGGCTGCAGGATCATGTTCATTTTCCAAAAATCAAAAGACCTTTGAAATGAAGCGGGCCGTTGAGCATAGGGACGTGTTCTGCAACGTTTAGAGGGAGGCCGTTGTACTCTAAATAACGCATTTCACCTTTCTTGGCCACTTCACACAAATCAGCTTCAGTTAAAAAACAAAAACAAATGCAGAGATTCTAATGTGTCATTAAAGTGAACAAAATTAAAAGCTTATGAAGCCGCCGCTAATGTGGAGCTCAAATAAACTAAAATTAGAATAAATTAAAGCCCTTATAAAAGACCAGGATGGACAGTCTAGACCCCACAGAGCAGGGTTGGATTTATATCAAAAATAGGCCCGGGCACAAAAAAAATTAATATAAACAGGTTGCTATCATCAGAAGAAGGAGGCAGGGGATGGGTTGTGCGGATTGAAAGTGCCCTGGGGGGACATTAAGCATTTACAGTATTGTTAAATGCAAGCAGCTGCCTGCAGTGGTGGGGAACACAGCACTCGGGGGAGATGAAAAGGGGGGGTGGTTTAGAGTCCTTGGAGCAGTAATGTATGGGCTAAAAGAGAGGGTGAGTACAGGAAGAGGGGAGGAGCTTGACATCGACTTGTGCCGCCTGTTCACATCAGAAAACACATAACACATTTCTGAAACTACCACTGTCCTACGATGACTATGAATAATGGTAAAAAACTGTCACCAGATACAAAAAAACATTACTTGTGCTGAAACCACTGAAGAGCTCGTAGTTCTGCTGGTAGGTGTTTTCTTTCCTGCAGGCTCCGCCTTTATCCATTACATCCACGGTGCACTGCCAAAAGTTTAAAAAGTGCGCCACAAGTACGAAATGCCCTGAAGCAAAATGTCCCATGAACCAGGGCCAAATACACCCAAAGGAGAGAAAATGGTACCAATTCACCACACAAAAGAAACGCAGTTGGAAAAGCACCGGAAGGAACCAATTAAAAGTGGCGGGTGTGGCCATAGCCCACAGACGGAATACAGCATGCCTCACAGAGCAGCGCATGTGCGCTGACTCTAGGCTTGACCTAAAAATAAAAGGAATCAAACTGCTGGATACCCAACAACCAAAGAATATAGATTTAACACATGGTATGAAAAATGCAACATATTTTACCTGTTAAAAACATGTCCTTAGCATTAAAAATATCCGTCCACGCAGTGCGCTTGAGCAGCATACGGCGCTATGAACTTGGTTGCATTTTGACACAACACTGTCCAGTTTTACAAATATTTAAGTTATGTGTTATTTTTAGACTGCACACTTTCAATAAAAGAGCTCTGCTGGGCATTCTTGTCTCCTGGGTATTCTTTTGTCTTGGTACTTTGTGTGTTTAGTGTTGTTTAGAATAATGTGTGCTTTAAGAACAATAGTGTAAATGTTATAAAAAAGACTTCTGATCATGGTTCTTGGAGATGTTTTGTTATTTTTCCAAATTGCAAAGACATTTAGACAATCTGATCTCAGTGCAATTTTTAAATGATGCCTCAATTACTTCATATTTGCCATGTGTGACGTTTCTTCCTGCCTTTAAATTCAGATGTGATGTAAGCACTGTGATGTCATGGTTATAACCCGCCATGAAATGCCGCTTTTCTTTGCTTCCAGGCTCTACGTGAGTTGGGTATTCTGAGACTTCAGAGTCAGGCCACTGTACAGGAATCCAGCTCTGGATGTCCAGGGCTGAGGAGGTCTGTGGGGATCAAAGAGGAAGGATTGACATCTCCAACTTAAAAGAACTGTCCTCTCACTCTGAGGGGCCACATTTACTGTCCCTTGATGTTGGGCCTGAAAACAACCTGCCTGTTCTCTATTTTGCAGTTTTTCCTTCTGGCAAAGTTGCCTCACCTACCTCAACTTTCATGCTTAGAATGAGGGATTATAAGTGAAGACTAAGACGTCACACCTGATTTCAACCAATCTCAACTTTACTCAGTTAAGACATATTTCTATCCATTTTCCCAATTCTCCAGATTTTGTTTATTTTTACCGCTCTGATGCAACCTGTGTATGTGAGTCGGCTGAATGTATAGCTGTCTGTATACGACCTCAGCCGACCTCCTACAGTATCCTCTGGATTCATTGTGTATGTGAGTCATCTGAATGTATAGCTGTCTGTATACGACCTCAGCCGACCTCCTACAGCATCCTCTGGATTCATTGTGTATGTGAGCCGGCTGAAGGTATAGCCGCCTGTATACGACCTTAGCCGTCCTCCTGCAGCATCCTCTGGATTCATTGTGTATGTGAGTCGACTGAAGGTGTAGCTGCCTGTATACGACCTCAGCCGTCCTCCTACAGCATCCTCTGGATTCATTGTGTATGTGAGTCGTCTGAATGTATAGCTGCCTGTATACGACCTCAGCCGTCCTCCTGCAGCATCCTCTGGATTCATTATGTATGTGAGTCGGCTGAATGTATAGCTGCCTGTATACGACCTCAGCCGTCCTCCTACAGCATCCTCTGGATTCATTGTGTATGTGAGTCGTCTGAATGTATAGCTGCCTGTATACGACCTCAGCCGACCTCCTACAGCATCCTCTGGATTCATTGTGTATGTGAGTCGTCTGAATGTATAGCTGCCTGTATACGACCTCAGCCGACCTCCTACAGCATCCTCTGGATTCATTGTGTATGTGAGTCGGCTGAATGTATAGCTGCCTGTATACGACCTCAGCCGACCTCCTACAGCATCCTCTGGATTCATTGTGTATGTGAGTCGGCTGAAGGTATAGCTGCCTGTATACGAGCTCAGCCGACCTCCTACAGCATCCTCTGGATTCATTGTGTATGTGAGTCGGCTGAATGTATGCTGCCTGTATACGAGCTCAGCCGACCTCCTACAGCATCCTCTGGATTCATTGTGTATGTGAGTCGGCTGAAGGTATAGCTGCCTGTATACGACCTCAGCCGACCTCCTACTGCATGCTCTGGATTCATTGTGTCCAGCAAGGCCAGAACATAGCAGAGTAAAAAACATAAATACAGCAATAACTGACATGCCCTGGCACTGAAGCGTGCTCATTTGTAGGCAGCTGTGTGTATGTGATCAGGCAAAACTGCCCTCACTCACAGTTCAAGAGCGAACCATAGGTTTAGGTGGACTGATCCCTTGATCCATTGATCCCTTGATCTATTGATCCATTGATTCCTTGATCCATTCATCCCTTGATCCATTCATCCCTTGATCCATTGATTTCTTGATCCATTGATCCCTTGATCCATTGATCCATTAATCCCTTGATCCATTGATCCATTGATTCCTTGATCCATTGATCCATTGATCCATTGATTCCTGGATCCATTGATCCATTGATCCCTTGATCCATTCATTCCTTGATCCATTGATCCCTTGATCCATTGATCCATTGATCCATTGATCCATTGATTCCTTGATCCATTGATCCATTGATCCATTGATTCCTTGATCCATTGATCCCTTGATCCATTGATCCCTTGATCCATTGATCCATTGATCAATTGATCTATTCCTTATGCAGTAGAGGGTGGCAATAAACGTTGAATTACAATGTAACAGGCCAATATGTAAAGAGATCTGACCTCAATCACCTATATCTATTTTTTTATGTATTCATTTTTATATATGAATTTATTTTCAATATCTGAGGACGGTTAGTCAGGTAAAGATGTCTTTTGGTGAGATCTGAATATAGGGAATCGCAGTTGAAGGAGCTTCCATGGTTAAATGTGAGTAAATACAGAAATAATTCGCTCAACATTCACTAATAGTAATGAACTCCTTCACAGAATGAGATTTTTCCAGAAGTGAAAAGATGCAGAAGGGTAGACGAATGCCCTGAATTTCATCAAATAGATGCGGAGTTCAACATTGACCAACAAAACCGGAATTAAATGGTAGTGTACATTTTACCTTATCACGTGCCAGCGGTGGCCAGCTGTGCAGACAGGCCACAAATGTGAAGTTGGGCTTCACAAATGTAGGCAAGGGAATTAGCTTTTGTTCAACTTGGGGATTTTTAATTTAGGGTCAAGGGATTTATATATCTGTCGAAAGCGACACATTTTGTGTGGAATGGCCTCTTTGTCTGTACTGAATTATTCTAAGACAAAAACCTCGAAAAACTGTCCTGATTGGCCAAATGATGCTGAATGTTGTTTCTGCCAGCCCTGTTTATATAGTGAACTGGAAAGGGAAACTACACATCCTCTGCACAAAAATAACCTCGGTCCGTGATGAATATATAAATTGTAGACAGAAGCGGGAATCGCGCAAAAATCACTCCACGCTGTGAGCTTAGCGTAAAAGGCCATTTATTAGGACAGGGTTGACAACCAATTTAAACATAACACCAATAAACAATTAACAATCCCCCAACTATGTATTTCATCCATCATCCACTCCCGCACTCCAGTTACTCACTCCCGATTCACCCCACGACCTCTTCACTTATACCATTCGCTTCCTCACTTCTCTTTCAACCTCCTCCAGCATCTCCAGCCATCACACTCCTGCCAGCCGCGCCCCCATCCAGCGCCTGTGCCCCCCTCCCCCGATGGGTTAGTATGCCCGTCATGAACCCCCACCCCTCCCAAGTACCGCTCGCACCCACTTCAACCCGTCCTAAACTGGCACGCTTATACAAAATGCACCCTTTTCCCCACTCCTAAACAGTAGGGTGGGAAGGTGGTCAAAACTTCCTTAACCTCTGCCCTGAGACGCTGGGGACAGGAAGAGGAAGAACTTCCTCCCCTGCCCCCTTATAAAGCTAAGACCCCACCCCTAATCCCACCCCCTGCACTGCCTAACACCCTGTCCCTCTGGCGCGAACACCCCAGGGGAAGCCTGGTCTGCTGCCCTCACTTCCCCTGGGGGCCGCAGGCAGCAATAGCTACATTTAGTAATGAGGATTATCTAGTATTTCCAGCGCTCTTTCAGGCGCATCCGCTGTACTTACAGCGTGTCCCGTGTCTGCAGCATTTCGTTTCTGCATAAGCAACTCTGTGGCTAAACCTGGACGGACATATCCGGTTTAGTCATTTTGGGCTAGATGTAGGTAAATGATATTTACCGATTCATAAATACCGAATTTTACCGATTCGGTATTTATGAATCGGTAAATATTAAGGGGGGAGATGTAGGTATTTCCAGATGTGGAAATACCGAATCGTTAAAATTCGGTATTTACTGATTCGGTAAATACCGAATCGGTATTTCCTATTGATTCCTATGGGCTGTGAAGCCCATAGGAATCAATGGGAAATACTGATTCGGTAATTACCGAATCGGTAAATACCGATTCCAGCAAGGGTGCAGGGGGTGTCACTTTGACACCCTCTGGCACCCCAAAAATAGGCATGTGTGTCACATGGCACAGGTGTGCATGCGCATGCACACCTGGATTCGGTATTTTACCACCCAATTGGATTGGGTGGTAAAATACCGATTCTTAAAGCCCTGTGACACTCTGACATGTGCCAGCTACATCTGCATTTACAGAATCGTTTTTTTACCGAGTCTGTATTTACCGATTCGGTATTTACCTAATCGGTAAATACAGAATCGGTAAAATACCGATTCTGTAAATGCATGCCCTACATCTGAAAACCCTAATACCGGTCGGAAACGGCCAAAATCGGCCGTTTCCGACCGGTAAATGGCCTCCTACATCTGGCCCTATGTCCCTCAATCCGTTTACAAGCTGGCCCACAGTGGCTCATCTGTTTTGTCACTTTCTTCCTAGCACCTTGAGAGCTGGACTATTCATTCTCCCGGTCTAACGCTGTGTGCATGATTGATTACACGCCGTGTGCCCCTGGGCAGATTACGGGCGTCATTCTATCAAAGAAGGAAGGGTCATCTTGTCAGCTCAGTGGTGCAGGCGTCACAACTTTCAGGAAGAAACGTTATTTTACTAACATTGCAATTAACAACTGCAATGCTCATTTGAGAGGAGGGAGGAGGGGCCATTACATGCTGTACAGAGCGATGGCCAAACAGAATGCTCCCTGAGTGAAATCGCCAGGGAAAGAGCTCAGCAGACAAAGGAGGAACATTTCCACAAATGCACCAATAACAAGCCAGCATTTCTGAATGCCACTGTTTACAACCAATGGCAATTGGTGGGTTTTCCAAAACCAAGACATACAACAGGTCAAAGCTCGACCTAAAAATAAGCCTTGTTTATTTTTATTTGAAAAGAGCGCTTTACATACACAGTGTAAAAAAATAGAAGGACATTACATTACATGGTAGGCCGGCAGTAAGGAAACAAATCAAATCAGAGATAAAAAAATACAGCATGAGAAATTAAATAAACAGTGCATCCGAGGGGGAGAGAACAGTAAAAAAGAAAAGGTGATTAACATAGTCCAGACACGAACTATCCTTGAATGTCAGGAGAGAGAGGAGTCAACTCAGATATTGAAGACGAGGTTAGATCACGTTGGTCAGGAGAGTATTTGTTAATGAGATGTAGTTTGAGATCCCTTTTGAAACAGGACAAGGAGGGGTTGCATCTGAGGACTCCAGGGAGAGCGTTCCACATCCTGGGAGCGTTGCCCGAGAACGCTCGGTATTGGGTGTTTGTTTTTTTCAGTTTCGGAGGGAAGAAGGAGTGAGTTTGAGCTTCTCAGAGTTCTGGATTTTCCTGCTCTTGCCAGTTTGCTGTTCAGGTATTTCGGGGCCGGAGAGTGAAGGGTTTTGTGTGTGATACAGGCCAGCTTGTAAATACACCTCCCTTCCATGGGAAGCCAATTGAGGGTGTTGAGAGCTGGAGTGATGTGTTCTAATCTTTTTACTCCAGATACGAGTCGAGCGGCCATGTTCAACACTGCCCTTAGAGGGGCTAGGTGAGCTTTTGGAGTCCCTGTTAGGATGGCGTTCCCGTAGTCGATTTTCGAGAGAACTAGGGCTTGGACTACTGTCTTGAGGTCATCATGGGGAAGAAAAGGTTTCAATTTTCTCGAGAGACAGGGGTTGATTTTAATTGTTGAGAGCGGTGTTTAAGGAAGGAGGTGAACCATTTTAGTTCTGTGCCATTGATGCCGGAGCGCTTCAACAAGGTCTCCAGAAGAGCTGGATGGTTTACTGTGTCGGATGCCGCAGATAGGTCAATAAGGATGAGTAGGCAGGCATCACCTTCATCTAAAGCCTTGTAAATGTCGTCAGAGACGTTGAGCATAGCTGTTTCCGTGCTGCAGCCGTTTCCTGAATCCTGATTGAAAGGTGTCGAGGAGGTTGAACTCATCAATATGTTTGTTGAGTTGGTGGAAAACACATTTCTCCAATGTTTTTGCAAGGAATGGGAGGTTAGAGAGTGGCGTGAGGTTGTTAAGATCATTAGGGTCTGTTATAAATGGGGTTGCCAATTCTACGGGGGGTAGCATTGAGCAGAGCTGACAGGCCAAACATGTGTGAAGCATCCACGCAGTACCCACAGACGACACACCAGGCACACCACAAAAGAGACACGACACCGCTTCTGGTTGGAAAAAGAATAACTTTTGTATTAGGTCTAACCTGCAAAGGTAAGATACAGTAAAGCACAGTAATCACAATAGGGCGCCAATGGGCGCCAACGGGCGCCAGGGCAATGGATACCAGGGGGATTATTTACAGGGAAAATGGGCAAAGCAAGAAAAGGTGAGTCCATTAGTTTCCAGGCTGAAATAAAAAGAACGTTATCAATTGGCATGAAACACAAGGTCAGTATTTCAGGGCAAACACAGGCATTAATCCTTGGCATCACCTTAGCAGTAGGCTTTAAGCATACAATAAAACGTTAGGCATGAAGACCCCTCATGCATGGCATCAGCATACAATCAACCAATAGGAGTAAAACCTTAACATCAGGCCTAAAACACCAGTAGATATAACTCAGGAGGCCTTCGACATAATGATATTGCGACCCAAGAGCATCACTTTAGCATGGCAAACATCAGGTTTTTTGTTTTTTTGTTATGTCCCCATTTGCCACATTGATTTGTTTCCATGATGAAGTCGAGTGGTATACGAGCGGGGTGCTGTCTCAGCAGATATTTTAGCTGGTAGGGTTCAACTTTAACTTTCGATACTTAACCCTCAGCTCCTCCTTCTCAACCAACTTTATTTCACCAAACGAAAACCAACCATTAAAGGAGTGGATATTTCCACAATGATATCTGGCCCTGGAGTATGTCCAAATGGCTTAATCATTGGACCCGGGGAAAAAAAAAAAAAACCCCGGACATTCAATGTGCCCAATTTAGTAGATACCAAAACGCCTTTTTGTTTGAGCTACTAGACCTACCCAGGTCTAATCTGGAGACAGTTAGAATCGAGGAGTACCAATCTTCTATTGTAGGGGGCAAAGAGTCTTTCCATCTTCTGCATATCTCCCTCCTGGCAAGCAAGATAGAGTAGAAAACTAGCTTCTTCTCTGAGCTGTGGAAACCCTCCAAAATACCAAAGATAATCAGTGGGAGATCGAGGACTATGTTCGAGTTCAAAGATAAAGACAAAGTTCTTTTTATGTCCTCCCAAAAAGTTGACAAAACGGGACACTCAAAAAACATGTGACAGTCCGAAGCAGCTACCTCACCACATTTAGGGCATGCTACCGGGCTCCCCTGCGTACATTTCGAAAGCCTTAAGGGAGAGTAGTAGGTCCTGTGGATAGTAAAGATGTGATTTCTACGGAGCCAAGATGGTTTCACTACATCCCACAACATTCCACAGGATAGGCTCCAGAGCACTTGTAGATTACACCCCATTATGGTTGATGACCAAAGGTCCTCTGGTAATGAGAAAGCTCCATCCCTTTCCTCCATAATCAGGTTTTACCATGCTGAAATTTCCTTATTAGCGGGAGGTTTATCGACCAAGGATGATATTAATTGGCTGTAACCTCCTATGGGGAATTTATTTCCACGTGTTGTACGAGAAGCATATGCGTGGGACCAGCTAGCTATTTGCATATACTTAAATCTAGCGAGGTTGATGCCAATGATGTTTCTAAGACACTCCCACGGGAGCAACTCTCCTTCTGTGAACAAATCACCACAAACAGCCAACCCAGCTTCCTTAATCGGTATCGCTAGACTGTCTCTCAACCAAGCGGGACTCTCAGGGAGATCCCAAAGCGGAGTCCTGCTGTTGTAGTACCCTACCTTAATGGTTTTAGTTATCTGTGCCCACATTTTGGCCATTCCTTGCAAAACCTTCAACTTAATTTTTTTTTAAACCTTGGGGTCCCCGAACTTAAACAAAAACCCTGATTGGCTAACACCTTCTCCTGTGAGAAGGGTGGAATACAAAGAACCGGCCCCATACCCTGATGGATTTTTAAGAAGCACTCTGACATGTGATAGTTGAAATGCCCATGCATATATTTGGAAGTCTGGGGCCGCGATTCCACCTTTTTCTCTGCGCCTCCTGAGCTTTTTCCAGGAGATCCTCGAAAGGCGGTTACTCCAAATAAAGGAGTTAATATCAGATTGTAGTTTATTTATTAATGAGGTATCAAAATATAACGGGATTGTGTTGAAAAGAAAAGAAACCTTAGGTAAAATAGACATCTTAATTAAATTGTCCCTTCCTAAAAATGATAAGGGAAGTTGTGCCCATGACATTAATAGTTTACGGCATTCCTTAGCTACAGCTGCAAAATTTATCTTGGCGATCTGATTGATATCTTTGATGATGTTAATAGCCAGGTATCTCATCATATTCCCAGGGCGTATCGGATGTATGACGTTACAACGCATACTTTTACTCCGCGTACCATTACAACGCGGTATTTACAACGAATACCGTTACAACGCATAGCGCTTTGGGGTGCTGGATAGTGGTAAGTATAATTTACTATTCTAACTCCAGTCCCCGTGGACCCTAGGGAAGGTGTTGGATAGTAAATTAAACTTACCTCTTATCCTAGAGCGCCCCCCAGCGCAATGCGTTGTAATGCCATGCGTTGTAATGCCCGCGTTGTAATGGTAGTGCGGAGTAAAAGTTGCGTCGTAACGGGTGTATACCGGCGTATCATGATATCTGCTGGAATCTGATATACGTTCCATATCAACATCTCTGTTTTGTCAGGGTTGATCTCGTACCCAGAGATTTCTCCAAACTCCGAGGCCAGCTTTAAAACTGCTGGAAGCGCGGTGTGTACCTCTGAACTATATACCAGAATATCATCGGCATATAGGGCCACCTTTCTCTCCCACCCCTTATACATGAACGGTCTGATGTTAACATTCTCTCTTAAACACTGGGCAAATAGTTCAATGTATAGATCGAACAGAAGTGGGGAGAGAGGGCAGCCCTGCCTAGTACCTCTCGAGATGTTCAAGGGCTCAGATAGAATGCCATTTACCAAAATACAGGCACTAGGATTCTGATATAAAAGATTAATTGCCCTCCGCATTTTTTCACCCACGTTGAACTTTGCCAAGGCCTCCGACAGGTAAACCCAGTTCACCCTGTCGAAAGCCTTGGTTGCGTCCAGCGTGAGGACGGCCAAGGGGCGGGAATCCAGAGAGGCCATATCTATTGCCCCTATTAGGTCATAGGTTAACTCGTATAATTGTCGTCCCTTCACGAACCCCTTCTGATCTGGGTGATGGATTTCAGGAGCCACCATTGCAAGTCTCTTAGCTAGTATTGTGGTAAAAATCTTATAATCCACATTTAGAATTGATATGGGTCTATTCGACCCACATGCAGAAGGTGACTTTCCAGGCTTTAGGATTAAAGTTATAGAACCGTTATCCCAAGGTGGTGGAGGGCGAATGCCGTCTTGTAAAATTTTATTAAATAAAATTGTCAAAAAGGGGGCTAGTTCTTGCACCAATGCTCTATAGATTTCTGCTGGTAGACCATCCGGTCCTGCAGCCTTCCCTTTTTTAGCATATTGAACGGCTTTTTCAACTTCTCCCTCTGAGATTATACTATCCATAAATTCACACTGTTCACTCGTTAGAGTCGGCAAAGCTATTTGATTCAGCCATTTCCTAATTTGATCAGGTTCCGGTGTTTTGTCTTCATGATATATTTCCTGAAAAAAATCTCTAAAAGCCTGTCTTATATCCAGGTCTGATGATCTTGGGACGTTGTTAACCGTGATCAAATCTATGTTGTTACGAATTTGATCGGTTTGGGATTTCCAAGCCAATAATTTCCCTGCGTTCTCACCGTATTCAAAATGGGCGATCTTACTAGCGTCCCATCTTTCTTGAACACGCTGGTTTAAGATTGAAGTTAATTGTCCCTTTAGGGGGAGTAGCTTATTCTGTAGGCTTGATAAGAGAGTTGCCGAGGAAACCCCGTTGGTATCGATATCATGTTGGACTTTAACTATGTTTGCTTCAACCGAAGCAACAGCCTCCCTATATTCCCTCCTTCTATAAGACACCTTGGCGGTGATAAGGCCTCGTAAAAATGCCTTTAGGGAATCCCAGACAATACCATTATCAACTGACCTAACATTCTCATTAAGAAAATGCCGGACCGCAATTTTAAGAGATAAGATGTCATCGGGGTGGGAGAGCAGGGAACGGTCAAATGTTCATCTCCTACATGAAGCATTGGGAGCTACCAATAAATCCAGTACCACGGCCGCATGATCGGATAAGTGTATGGGCAAATAATGAATATTTTTAACGCCAGCTACTAAACTCTGGCTAACCAATACGAAATCAATCCGAGATTGATGATGATATTTATAATTTCTAAAATAAACCCCCTGCTGAGTTCCAGACCTTTCCCTCCAAACGTCCACGTATCCAAACTGCTTCATCGAGCTAAGCAAAAAAGACCTAGATTTTGAGGGGATACGGGACCGATTATTTTGGGACTTGTCCAAAATTGGATCAAGTACGATGTTAAAGTCACCTGCGAATATTACTGGCTCGGGGAAAGATAAAAGGTGAAAAAAGATGGTCTCTAATACTGAGGGGTCATCTTGATTCGGGCCATAATACCCCACAAAAGTAAATTGAGCCCCCAAGATGTTCAATAAAGCAATGACCCATCTGCCCCCTGGGTCAGCCATGGAGGTCATCAATCTAGCCTTTAGCTGTTTTTTAAAGATCAGGGATACTCCCCTTGTATTTGTACTTTGGGAGGTGGAGACCGCAAAGTCAATCCACCTATTTTTCTTCACCCAAACATCTAACTCAGCTTGGGTCAGATGAGTTTCCTGGAGCAGAATAACCTGCACATCCACATCCCAGAGATACTGGAACAATTTTCTAGCTCTGGGTTTAGTCCGCAGGCCATTTATGTTCCAGGAACATATCTTTAGGTTAGCCATCCCCAAAGAAAAAAAAGATCAGCCAAGTTCTTACCGAATAATAATGCTGAGACCCGGGAATACCGCTATACCACTCTAACCAGGACTCTAACCAGGACAAACTCATCTTCAGGCCATGAAGTGCCCACTGAACTTCATAGAAAAACATATTGGAGTGACAAATGAGAATTTTTTTTACATTTAACCCCCCCCCACCAGTCCTCCCCGCCCCTTCCCACCACCCTTCCCGTGGAGAACCCTAGATGTATCTAACCGGATCAAATCCAGTAGATGGCACCCCCCTACAGACCTCGGCTAACCCCATCCGGTCCCAACCTAATCTGGAGCCCAACCCTTAAGTTTAAAGACCATTATAACCTAATTTATGTGCTACAAGGTATGAAAGGATAAAAGGGTAATAGGATGAACAGAAGTTTTCCTGACGTGTTTTAAAAATTTTTTTTTTTATGTTTCTCATTTGTGTGCATATGTGTGTATAAGTGCCATTTTTTTTTCTTTCCTTTTCCCATCCCCTTTTTCTCTCTTTTTTTTTTCTCAAGCACCAATCATTTATTTTTATTTTTTATTTTATTTTGAAAGTTTTATATAGCGCGAACAAGATCTTTGCAGATATCAGAGCGCTTTACAAGGCATAGAATAACACCAGGAGAGTGAATAACAGGCCATTAGGTACAGCATAGTTGTAGGTATAGGTGGGGTGGGGTATGTACATGGGGGGGCATAGTAAAACAGGTACATCAATAATGCAGATAGTAAAAATAGGTGTAAGCAATTCAACAATTTAACAATTCAATAATGCAAGTAATACGAATAATCGAGGGATCGTAGATAATACAGATCGGTGCTTTAAAAATCCACGTTAATAGATCAAGTGTGTTTAGCCATGAGGATAGCTTTTACTTCTTTCCTAAACAGTGTGATGGAGGGGATGAGTCTAGTTTCAGGAGGGAGTGAGTTCCAGATCCTGGGTGCCATTCCTGAGAAGGAGCGTTTATACGTTTTTTCCTTCCGGAATCTTCGAGGTTTTAGCAGAAGATTGTTTGTGCCTCTAGTGTTTCTAGAGCCGCCAGAGATTGTCAGCTTCTGGGTGAGGTAACCGGGTGAGCTCAGGTGTACAGCCTTGTGTGTCATGCAGGCGATTTTCAGATGTGTTCTGGCTTCAAAAGGCAGCCAGTTCAGGGATTTCAAGTCAGGGGAGATATGCGAGTGTTTTTTTGACCCAGTGATGAGTCTCGCTGCAGCGTTTAGAGAAGCTCTTAGGGGTGCCGTAGTAGTTAGACGGAGACCGCAGAAGGCGATGCTGCCGTATTCTATTCGAGGGATGACTAGTGCTTGTACTGCAGTTTGGAAGTCTTTGGCTGGGAGGAAGGGTTTGAGTTTCCTCAGTGTATTGATTTGGTAGTTCGCACCCTTAGTTGCCTTGCTGATGTGTTGCTGCATGTTGAGATTGGTGTCGAGTGTTATGCCCAAAGATTTTGCTGAGTCCACGATGGTTGGTTGGACATTGAGTGCAGTTAGGTGTTTAAGCCAAGTTTGAGTGGTAGAGATCTTCGCGGGAGGTGAGATCAGAAGGAACTCTGTTTTCAAAGCATTGAGTTTGAGATGATTATCGGCAAGCCAGGATTGGGTGCTTCTGATCGTTGAGTTCAGGAGTACAATGTCTTTGGGGGATTGCAATTTAAGATATAGTTGGGTGTCATCTGCGTACATGTGAAAGAGTACATTGGATGTTTGTAACAAGGTGGTGAGAGGTTCCATAACTAGGTAGAACAAAGTTGGGGATAAGGAGGATCCTTGGGGGACGCCTAACGATACAGGTATTGGCGAGGACATAAGGTTGTTGCACTTGAATTTCTGCGACCTGTTGTGTAGAAAGGAAGTGAACCACTTGAGGACAGTCCCAGATAGACCCATTCTTGTGTTTAATAGTTCGAGTAAATTCTCATGTTTAACGGTGTTGAATGCTGAGGAGAGATCAAGAAGGATGAGGAGGCAGGTATCATTTTGGTCAAGGATTTGAAGGGCGTCGTCAATTATGTGAGTCATAGCGTTTTCTGTACTGTGTCCTGCTCGGAAGCCTGATTGATGAGAGTTGAGGAGATCAAACTGATCAATGTGTTTGGTCAGTTGTAGTTGTGCGCATTTTTCCAGGAGTTTGGCGAGAGTGGGAGTATTGGTAATGGGACGGTAATTGTTTAGATCAGATGGGTCGGCTGTAGGTTTCTTTAGTAAAGGTGTGACTTGTCCGACTTTGAGGGAGTCAGGGACGGTTCCTTGTTGGAGTGAGCTGTTGATAATTTTAGTCCAGAGTGGAAGGAGCAACGGGGTGAAGTCTTTGACAGCGTTAGCAGGGAGGGGGTCGGTGAGGTGATTGGATGGTTTCAGGTTGCTGAGCAGTTTGCCAATTTCCTCTTCAGTGTAGGTGTCAAAGGATGACCATGTAGCATTGTTTTTTGGTTCAGTGGGTGCTATGCAGTGGGGTTTGGGGTAAAGGCTTGCGTCAATGAGGATATCACTCTTTATGTTGTCAGTTTTTTGGGTAAAGAAAGCAGCGAAGTCTTCACAGGAGGGTGCTTCGCGCACATTGATAGGTAGTTGGGGTTGTTCCTTAGATTGTGTTCTGATTAGCTCGAAAAGTTTTCTCGGGCGGTTTTTTGCTTGGTCGAGCTGGAGGCTGAAGAAGGCTGATTTTGAGCGCTTTATTTTCCTGAAGTAGGCGTTTCTCTTTTCCTTCAGAGTTTTTAGGTGCAGTGTAGAGGGGGCTGATCTATAGGTGCGCTCTGCCAATCGCATGGTTCGTCTATCCTCATTAAGACTCCCGTCATACCATGGATTGGAGATTTTGGCGGAGACTCTTTTTAGCTGCATGGGTGCAGCCTCATCAATAATTGAGGCCATGGCGTTGAGATAGTGGTCAGTCAAGGATTGGACGTCCGTAGCGCCAGTCGGAGGGAGTAGGAGGTCGTGACTGTTCGGGGGTAGGGAGTTTGGGTTGAGTTTTTTCAGGTCTCTTTTCCAGACTTTAGGCTTGGAGGATTGAACCGTGTTGAATTTGACTTTCTCCTTGATGAAGAATGTAACAATATGATGATCTGACCAGTCACAGGGTTGAATAGACTCAAGTTGGATAGCGTCCTCTTTGGAGATGATAAGGTGAAGGATAGAGCGTCTTTCTCGTGGGTCGGGCTTTAACTAGATTCTTAAACAAAGAAGGGAAAATATCACAAATTGCATTACTCAAGACCCCTTAGAACACAATCTTCCCCTACAGTGAAGAAGCCCTGTTGCCCAGCTCCAACAAAAGCTCATCCACTGCCTGCACTGTCCTGATGTTATACATCTTATTATTATGCATAACTTTTAACGCTGCAGGAAATGTTATCTTCGCTGTCGCGCCCACCTTCCTGAAAGCGTCTAAGCACCTACCTAGTTCCCACTGTCTCTCCAGTGTGACCCAGGCTAGGTCTGATCTTATTTGAAAAGAGAATCCCTTCCCTGATAGAGATTTCTGTTTAAGGGCAAATACTAAGAGCGTCAATGTTATAGAAGTAGGTTCTAAAATTACACCATCGTTACGCTCGTATTTTAAGGCTTTGCCGCAAGTGTTGCGCCTCTCTAAGAATCAGGAAATGGCTGCCTTTAACGATGCCGCATGTGCTGGCCCATCGCCTGCAATGGAGCATGATGCTGCTGTTAACCCTCTGCCTATATTGAGTTTGTCTTCTGTTCCATCTACTGACCCAGGTTTGGGCACAAGTACCCCCCCCGCCCTCAACATATGAAGGTGTAGTACCTACAATGCCGCAAACTGAAATTCCTTCTGATATTTTAGATTCTCTAGGAAACGGGAGTGTCTTATTAGCAGTCAACAGCTTATCATCAGCCTCGACATTGGTTGAAGAGAGGCGGAACATGAATAGCTCTGGAAGTCCAAGGGGTGGCACAGGTCCTGTTGGGCAAGAACAGATAGTGCTGGAGCCCTCTGCTATGGTTGTTGCTGAATCTTCTGAGGAGTTGGTAACCGGAGCAAGAGACGAATGCCCCATAGAGAACAAACTTGGAAATGAGCTCTCACTCCAGGCTACTATACAGCAACAGAGTGATATTCCTGTCTCTGCTAGTTTAACACAAACAGACACCACAGTTGGCATCACAGCAGCGTCATTGATGGCAATGTTCTCCGCACTCTCCCAAGATATAAAGAGGGGCTTTGAGGAGTCCTCAGCTAATCAAGCAGAGATGAGGAACTACTACGAGTCCCTTGATACCAAACTAGAAGGCTTGGCGTCAAGAACAGGCGTATTGGAAGAGAACATGGGAGCATTGTCACTACATGTAGACAAAGTTGAGGAAGACATAGTGAAGTTAAAGAGAGAGGACCAAACCCTTCAGGACAGGATGGAGGTGTTAGAGAACAACGCCAGACGCAGTAACATACGGGTCCTCAATATGCCTGAAGGATCTGAGGGTTCTGAAAATAAACAGTTCATGGTCCAGCTCTTGAAGGATTCACTAAGCCTGGGAAGTTCAGTGGAGGAGCTCACCTCTGACATCCAACGGGTACACAGAGTTCCCTTTAAACATAACCCACAAAGTACTAAACCTCGTAAGATCCTGATTAACTTTCACACATATTCCCTCGAGGAACAAATTCTTAATCAAGCCCTTAAACAGAAATCTCTATCAGGGAAGGGATTCTCTTTTCAAATAAGCATGGCAAACATCAGTGGTAACATCAGGCAGGAACACCCGCCTTAAGGACTGCCTAAACACCCTGGGCGTAACTTTCTGCAGGTATACAGGAGTCTCTCCCGCACATTTGTCATAAAACGGCAACAGGGAACCACTAGGCATCAAAAAATTATGCAGGCCCTTCGCTTGGGAAACATTAGGCACCCTATCAACAGTGGCATTCCCCCAGAGGCGGGGAACACCTTCTACTTAACCCTGGGCACAATCCAGCAATAACCAGGGCGGTTCAGGAGCCTAGTTCGTGAAGCACAATTAGCTCCACCACCACTCTAGGCCTTTTGAGGCTCAACACGGAGTGGCCCTTATCGCGGCCACTGCGCACTGTCCAGCAGGGCAGTGGTGTCCTGCAGACTTAAGTCATGGCCTGGGTTGAGCCCCCCTCCACAACGTACCGGTTCCGGGGGTAGGCACCGACCCTGTGCCCCGACACACCCGGGGCTTTCGTCGGCCTCTTTTCGTGTCTTCAGAGCGGCCAATCAGCATTACTGCGTGATGGGGGCGCACCTGCAACCGGCAATTCCAGCGTGGCTTGCAGTGGCGCGGCAGCCTCCGCCAATGGCTGCACAGTGGTAAGAGGGTGCGGCCGATGACGTGGCCGGTGCCCCTGTCATGTGATGGCGGCCCTCTCCGGCTCCACTAGCCCAACTAATGCCGCCGCGGCCCTCTCTTCTTGGCTCTGGGGGCCACAGCGGAGGCCGCAAACAGTAACGGCTCTCCATTTAATATAACGCCAGGCTGCGGCAGTGATTCCCGTCCCCTACGCTCATGGGGAGGTGGGGTAGGACTATGCGACAATAGCGCTTTACCAGCAAAGCACTTGACAGGGGCACAGCTTCAAGATCATAGCGCTTGGCGGGCAGCACATCGCTTTAGGATTAGGGTGCTTAGGGGGCAGACAGCTCCTCAAGCCCCAGCACTTGGAGGCTCAATGCTTCTTGCAGTCCCAGGTAGTATAGTGCTTTAGCAGGCACACAGCGCAAGGGGGGCGGACGGTCCCAGCAGCAATTCCCAGGGTAACTCTTCTCATCTCTTGGGTGGTGGGGGTCTAGTCCAAGGTGCTCCTTCCCTCTAGGGCACCTCTGGGTGCAGCTCTTGCGCTGCGCAGGGTCCCGGCAGCTCCAGGGACCTAGAGGGGGCCCTCTTTCTTCAGGGGGCCGGGGGACAGAGCAGCAGGCACTACTGGGCCAGGTCAGCAGTTAGTGGGGGCGTCATCAAAACAGGGCGGAAGGCTTTCACCATCCCCACTGTAGCGTGGCCTTCCTCCTACACGGCAGTCTGAACTCCAGCAGTGGGGCTTCCACTAGCCCTGGGGACAGCAGAGGGGTTTTGGTAAGGTGCAGGGTCCAGCACACAGGCCCAAGTGGCGGTATCCCCTGGCAGCAGGTCCCCTCATGTTCCTGTCCCAGCTCTGTCTCTGCACATGGTGGCACATCCCCCTTATTCATACCTTCCTCCCCCCACCTCCCAGACAGTGCCAGCAGCTTCTGGAATTCTCTGAGGAACTGGTTTAAACTGGCTCAGGGGGAGGAGTAGAGCACCCTGGGTGCCAGGCTTTCCCTCCAAATGCTGGGGTGGCTGGGTACCTAACAACTAGACCGCTAACCTACTGCAGTCAGGTGGCACAACACATATCCATGGCAGCCATTTCAAATACAGCCTTTCATCAGGGCGCATGTTTACAATGGGGGTTAAATAAGTGCACACACTGTGGCGTTACATTTCCACAGTAAGCAGGGCATCTCATACCTCAAATGGCCTACACAACTCTATTTACCATGGGGGAGACATCCTGAATTAGGGGGGTGAAAAGCGAAAAAGTTTGGGGGAAAAGGGCCAAGTCCAACAGGGTCGGCCCCAGGTTTCTAGAGAATGGGTGTGATTAGACCTAGTTGAAGGGAGTCTGGGGCACGGCCAGAGGTGAGAGAGGCGTCGAAGATTTTTATCCAGAAAGGGGAAATGGTGTGGTTGAATTATGTTATAATTGTGGATGGGAGGGGTCCATAGTGTTGGTGGAAGGTTTTAGATTAGAAATTATACTGAAAACCTAGTTTTCCGACATTAGCTCAAAGTCGGACCAATGCGCATTGTTTTTAGCTGGAGGCAGACCTGATTGTCCTTGGTAAAAACTCTTTCTTAATGGTCAAGGGTGGTTGATGGGGGCAGGTTAAGAGGGAAGGAGGGTTAGCGGTTTGTATTAAGGATTGATAATTTTTTGCGACTTTATTAGTGAAGAAGGTGGCAATTTCTTCACATCACTCATTGGTGGCTTCGATTTCTTGAGAGGGTGTGCAGTTTATTTGGCTTTTGACAATGTTGAAGAGTTCTCTCGGTCTGTTTTTCACCAGATCAAGGTGGCTTCGGAAAAAAAGACGCCTTTTCACTGAAAATGTTTTTTTTGTATGCCCGCTGAGCAGATCTAATTTGCGCTGGGTGTAAGGCCGAGGGGTTTAGTCTCCAAGACCTTTCCATTTGTCTGAGTTGACGACTTTCGGATCCACGTTAAACCAGGGTTTAGATTTGGTTCACCTCAGTTGTTTGAGTTTGAGTGGAGCTACTAGGTCTAAAACCTCTGTCATTTTTTAGTTAAAGTGTGTAGTGAGGTCATCAGCCGTCGATGATGAGGGTTGGAGTTGAAGATGGACATGAATCCTGGATTCATGTTCGGATAAAGGGACTTCTTTGAATTTTCGGGTCAAGAATTGAGGTTTGACATCACGAATAATTTGGTGGCTGAAAAAAGTGTCAATCTTGAACAGAACGAGGTGGTGGTCGGAGCAGTCAATGGGAGAAATCGCTCTCAGAGAGACCAGTTCATTGTTGGTAATGATCGCATCCAGTGTTGCATCTTTGCTGTGAGTTGGTTTATTGCAGAGTTGTTTGAGGTTATATATTTCCAAAAGGTTGGATAGGTTGTCTAACGCTGACCTCTGGACAAGGCTTTCAGAAATGTGTCACTGCCACAGAAGGTATTTATGGAATAAAAGAACTTTCCTTTTTACATCATACTCAAAGTTAACCGTGCATTTTCTCTTTACCCCTGGCCTCATGGAGAATGAATAGAGAACTGATAGAATTATCAATGATTTCCAGTCATTTGGAGTCAATCAGCACTTCCCAGTCTACACGTTTCTGTTTATTAGTCTCAGTCCATGGAGTTCACAGTAAACTCCTGAACCAAGCAGACCCCCCTGGACTCACGAGACCGAGGCCTGGACCCTAGACCGAGTAGACCCCCCTGGAGTCACGTGATCAAGGCCAGGACTCCAGAAAGTTTAACTTGTCAGCTTATTCGCTGCTCTTTTACACCAGCCTCTTGGGATGGTCTGTTTCTGTGGGAAAGGAAAGGATTGAAAGCCGCCCCTCATGGGAAGCTGCGATCCCATTGGATGAGGAGGATGTCACCTGTATCACCGGTGATAACATGCGTTTCCTGGTTTATAATATTGCTGTCCTTAGATTTATAGTTATAGGAAACAAGGGAATCCAAAGGAAGTACACTAGGGACCTTGGGCGTTTAGCTTATTACAAAAAACAGTGGACCCTAGTAGTTTGGGTGATCAGGGTAAGAATGGACACAAACTGGAATAGTATTAATGTCCTTTGTTCAGCCAGACAGGAATTTATTTGGCGATGCTCACAATCAGAAAGTAATGTCAAGGGGGCACAACCCGTGACCCACAGTGAACGAGACAAAATAACAAGTATAGGCAAGAACGAGCAAATCGGTCTGTATACTTATAATCAGTGAACAGACTTGATTGTACAGGCGGGGAGGTAGTACAGGTCGAGAAAAGTGGCATCTCTGGCGGTGATCCCCGCCAGAGATGCCGCATGCTGCGATTCTGCAACCGGCACAACTCAAGCCGTGATCTGGACGGTCTAATTGACTCGAAAGCGGGATAATCTGAAATACACGCTATCATTGCTCCAAATCGATCCACTTCTCTCGACCTGTACTACCTCCCCGCCTAAGGATCTGTCTTGCATGAAAGGCAATTGTTTATAATTCCAAGACAAACATGATTTATATATTTGTCCTGAAGATGATGGCATTTATCTTGTTTTTCGGCATCGAAACGTCGTCAACACAATAGGATCATATGTACTGAATATGCTTGTGAATACTATGTACAATGGTCACTCAAACTACAATCAAGTCTGTTTACTGATTAAAAGTATGCAGACCGATTTGCTCGTTCTTGCCTATACTTGTTGTTTTGTCTTGTTCACTGTGGGTCACGGGCTGTGCCCCCTTGACATTACTTTCTGATTGTGTGCATCGCCAAATAAATTCCTGTCCGGCTGGACAAAGGACATAAATACTATTCCAGTTTGTGTCTGGTCCTATGTCCTTAGATTTATAGTGCTTCAGATCCGGACATTAGAAGAGGCACTAGAAGGGCCTGAGGCCGGACACGGTGCAGACTGGACCTGCTCTCAGGTGAGACTTGACTTTCCTGACAGAATATTTCTGGCTGTGTCTCCTCCCTCTCTGCTCTTATTTGCACAGATTCTGGCTGCAGCTATATTTACGACTCTGATCTTTACCTGACCCCTTTACTTTTGATTCCACTGTTATGTGATTTGAGTTTTTTTTGCATAAAATGTTAGTCTTTCCTTCATTTCCTGAACTACCTCATTCTTAGATTCTTTAGAAAAGGGATTTAAGGGGTGTGGCCACAGAGTAAGATGGCCGCCGAGATGGAAAGCTCCGCTCCGAGGGAATCTCCAAGCCGGGAATGCAGCATTCCGGAGGCGACCAAGCACCATCACTTTGGTAGCTCTAGATGTGGGGGCCCTCAGAAAGTGGAAGAAAGATCGACGAGCAGCCGTTGGGCCTGGAGGCGTAACAAGAGCCTCTGCCCTGCGTAGCTGCCTGGCCCCGCCCTGCGTAGCTGCCTGGCCCCGCCCTGCGTAGCTGCCTGGCCCCGCCCTGCGTAGCTGCCTGGCCCCGCCCTGCGTAGCTGCCTGGCCCCGCCCTGCGCAACAGGTCTGGGGTCCCGTTGAGAAAAGTCTGCTCACTGAGTCCCACGGAGCTCCATCGTACCCTGAGGACTGCCCCCCTGGAGCGGAAGGTAAGCACCATCCACCTGCTCTGAGCCCCACAGAGAATATCCTGTATAGGCGTGCTGATGTTCCTGGACCCTAACTGACCCAGGAAGACCCTCCCGGCGTGGGGATGAGGGAGCACGGAAGTGGCGGAGGATCCCCTCCTTTATGCGCAGGAGCACATCATTGAACCAAGACTGGGGTGCCATGACAGGGGGCCGGCAGGCAGAATGGCATGACAGAGGCAGGAATGAAGGGCTAGAGGCTTCCCAGAGGCCTAGGACTCTAATAAACACCCAGGCGGCACACCGTAACATCTGTTCCTGCTGAAGAGTCATGGACCCCTGTCTCATCCCAAGAGCAAAGTACATCGCCGAGCGACCTTGCGTATGTCGAGACGAGAGTCCGGGTCCAGTGGAGGTCACCAATCCTGTGTTTAATGACCACGGTACAACGTTAGTGGGTGGCCCACCATCTCCCTCAACTGCGGGACTGCGGAGGGCTCAACACATGTTGTTCTCTTCACACCGGGACCTTCTAGAGAGCACCTCAACATCGCAGCAGACCGCGGTTTATACCACCCACTGTCTCACCCTCCCAGGTTGGTGACTGGGTCAGCACAGCAACGGGGCATAAATTACCTATGGCCAAAACTGGGAGCAAGACCTCCAGGCCTCCTCAAGAAGCCCAAAGCGGGAGGGTTCGACCTTTTTATCTGATATTTCTTTTAATTGTGCTGACATCGTGTTGCTCGAATGATATTTGCATTGAACATGTGATCTGGCTATATTTTTTAAAATATCCTGATTTTCTGCACTTGGATAGCATTAGAGACGTTTTTATACTGTTTTGCCTTTTTCCTAAAATAAAAAACTTACTGTTGCATTCTGGTGTTGTGAACTCCGTCCCCGCCTCGTTCCGCCGCGGCTTGTGACGTTTGTTTTGCGGAGGGCTAAGGGTCCGGAGACACTTTCTACCACTTCCGGGTTGGGCATCAGCTGAGGAAGCGCAGGGCGCCCGACCCACTATTATTTAAGCAGCTTGTCGGGGAGGACGCACCGAAGGCGCACCAAAGGCAAGCCCGTCTGCCCCCGTCCGCGCCTGGACCGAGCCCAGGGCCACCCCCCCTGCCCGTTCATCATCAAGTCCTGGAACAATTATAACATACTCAAGGGATACTCTTTTAAATCTTATTGCTCAGCCAAAAGAGCCTTGTCCGCAATTGGATCTTTTGAAAGAGCCTGAGGCCTGTCCGCTGTGCAATAAAAAGCTCCTTTTTACTGAAGCCAGATGTAGTCCTGGGGTACAACAGATTTTTAATTCACATATAGTGGCACAATAATGTTTGCGGGGCCTACTTCTTAACACACGCTCTTTGATCAAGCATAACACTGCTTTTGCGGGACTGCTGGAGCCTCATGATTTAGACATGGCTTTTGTCACAGAGACTTGGGCAGATGACACGTCTGACATAGACCTCTCATTAACTATCCCTAAAGGATATTTATTAATTAGGAATGATAGACAGGAAGAACAGGGAGGGGGCGTAGCTATTATTGTTAAGGATAATTTAACAATAAAAAGTTCGACCTTAGGAAGTGTTCCAGAGTGCAAACTTCTTTCATTTGGAATTACTATTAGTGACAACTATATATTTAATGGCGTACTACTCTACAGGCCACCAGGAACCAAGAGCAAATTTCTAGAGATAATCAGTGATATCATTGAGGCGAGTGTTGACCATCAGGAGTTTTCCATCTTAGGCGACTTCAATTACCATCTTGAAAATGTTAACGATACATATACAAGTTCACTTTTGGAGTTGATGGCCACTGCCTCGATGACACAATTGATTAAACACCCTACTCACGAGGCTGAACACATCTTAGATGGTATATTTTCATCTAACCCTTATCTGAAAGTGCAGGCGATTTTGCAAATTCCGTGGTCAGATCATAAAGCCATTCAATTTTCACTTACGTCATCCCATCATCTTGCTTGCCCTCACTCTGCCTCTGGGTCCCTTACAAGGAGAAATTGGAAGGAAGTTAGCTCATTGCAATTACAATCAACTTTAGCTGCTTCCAGACCATTAGTGTTGTCTGAAGCCAATCTAGCCACTAATCCTTTAAAAACTGGATAAAAACAGCGGTAGACATCCTGGCCCCTGAAAAAACATTTACTAGTAGGCGGCTGAAGAAATCAGAACCCTGGTCCGATGATGCACTACGTTTTCAGAAACAAAAATGTAGACGAGCTGAGAGGTGTTGGAGAAAGTTCTATGGGGGTGTGGAAAAAGTGAACTATACTCGGTCACTGACTGTTCATAAAAAAATTATTTTGGAGAAAAAATGTAGTTATTTCTCTAATAAAATAGAGCAGGCAGGTACATCAAGTAAAATACTTTTTTCGGTGCTAAAGGAGTTAGTAACACTTCCAATCTCACCTTTGTCAAACAGTAATGCTGCACTTTGTAATCAATTGGCTATTTTCTTTAAGTACAAGGTGATTTCCATCTATAAGACATTCTGTGAAAATATTAGTGAGATTCAAGTAGGTAAACCTTCTTCTTCTCGGAAACAGTATGATCATGATTTGGCTGCCTTTATCCCTCCAAATACAGAACTAATCTTGCAAATAGTTAAACAGGTGAAATCAGTAGCTCCCTTTGATCCTTGTCCTCCAAAAATATTTCATTATGCAGCTGAGGAGATCAGCGAACAACTTTGTTTGCTTTTTAAAGAGATTTTTGATTCTGGCATTTTCCCTGAGGCATGGAAGAGGATCTCCATTCTTAGCCTGCTGAAAAAACCTGGTTTGGATCCTGGTGTTCATAGTAATTATCGACTCATAGCCAGGATCCCGTTTCGAGCGAAGGTGTTTTTAGAAGATCATGAACCACCAGCTCACGTCCTTTGTCTCCTCACAGAACTTGCTGGATCCCACGCAATATGGTTTGCGGGAGGGGCATGTCATGGAGACGGCCTTGATCATGGCAGCCGAGGAGCTTCGATCATCGCTGGACTCCGGTGCGAAGGCCGCCTTGATCCTTTTGGATCTTCCGGCGGCCTTCGACACCGTGAACCATGACATTCTCATCTTGAGGTTATATAGGCTGGGAATTTCAGGTCTGGCGTTAAGTCTGCTTAAATCTTACCTTAATAAGAGGTGCCAGTTTGTTCAGATTGACGACCAATGTTCGAAGCAATTTTCACTTCCGTTTGGGGTCCCGCAGGGCTCATCTTTGAGCCCTATGTTGTTCAACGTATATGTTACCCCTTTAGCAGATGTCATCAGGCAGTTTGGTTTTTCGTTAGTGTCTTACGCTGACGATACTCAAATCGCGGTCTCTATTTCTGGTAATCCAGACGAGACAGCAGCTCCTTTCAATCAATGTATGACATCTGTAGACCACTGGATGAGTACAACTTGCCTAAGGCTGAACGGAAGTAAAACTGAGATTCTTCTTATGGGCTCAGATCCCTCTATATGGTCTGAGAAATGGTGGGCTCAGTCGATGGGAATACCTTCTATTCCAGTAAAAAAGGCCAAACAATTGGGAGTAATTTTTGATGATGGTCTTACGTTTCAATCTCAAGTCAATATGGTTGCTTCCCATGTACATTTAACCCTAAAAATGATTCAGAAGGTGAAACCTTATATCCCGTCATCTACTGTTAAAACACTGGTAACGTCTTTGACCTTAGCCAAATTGGACTATGGTAATGCCTTTCTTCTAAGCGTCTAAGCTTCAACGGGTTCAAAACTCGGCTGCCAGGACGCTGCTGAACATTCCCAAGTTCCAGTCGGTGTCCCAGGGCCTTAAACATCTTCACTGGTTGCCGGTGAAAAAAGAGCGGAATTTAAGGCCTTATGTTTGGCCTTTAAAACCCTCCAGGGGACAGGACCTGATTACCTGAAACAACATCTATTATGGTATCACCCAAACAGAACACTTGGTTCTGCCTTGAGCAAACTTATTCAGGCATCAAAAATCAGAAGGGAGTGCTGGGGAGGAAGTAGGTTTTTTTTCACCACTGTTAAATTAAGGAATACATTGCCGTTATCCATGAAGAACAGTATAACTCTTATCTTTTTCAGAAAGGCTATAAAAACCTGGCTTTTCATGCACTGATTTCTCATTCTTTAGTATTTCTCCTCTGCTGTAGAGCCAAGACGCCACCGGGCATTCGAGCGCGGTATAAATTATGAATCCATTCATTCAATTCAAAGCAGACCCAAAGAAACTCAAGAACTTCCAGCCGTTCTCCCTGCTACTGTTCCCGGCAAAGATTATCGAGAAAATTGTCACCATGCAACTGACCCACCACCTGGAAGACAACAACATCTTGGACTCGTCCCAGTCCGTATTCAGAAGAAACCACAGCACTGAGACAGCCCCCATCGCCGCCACAGATGACATCGGGTGCCAACTAGACAACATTGAAACATCAGCCCTCATCCTCCTGGACCTGTCAGCCGCCTTCGACTCGGTCTGCTATCGCACTCTAAAGATATGCCTCCTAGAAGCCGGAATCCAAGAGAAGGCCCTTGACTGGACCACATCCTTCCTCACCGGCAGAACCCAGAGCGTCCGCCTCCCACCCTTCCGATCCGAAGCCACGGACATCATCTGCAGCATCCCCCAGGGCTCATCCCTCAGCAAATGTCTACACTGCCCCCCTCGCACTAGTGGCCTGCCATCACGACCTCAACATCATCTCGTACGCCGACGTCACCCAGCTCATCCTCTCCCTCATCAAGGGCCCACACACTGCCAAAACCAACCTCCATGAGGGAATGAAGGCCGTCACCGACTGGAGGAGGAGCAGCCGTCTGAAGCTGAACTCGGACAAGACGGAGGTCCTCATCCTCGGATACACCCCCTCGCCTGGGACGACTCCTGGTGGCCGACCTCACTGGGAACAGCACCAACACCCACCGACCATGCACGCAACCTAGGATTCATCCTCGGATCCTCCCTCTCCATGTCTAAAAAGGTCAACTCTGTCTACTCCTCCTGCTACAACACCCTCCGCATGCTTTGCCGGATCTACAAGTGGATCCTGACTGAAACAAGAAGAACGGTGACACAGGCCCTCGTCAGCAGCAGACTGGACTACGGAAATGCACTCTACGCAGGAATCCCAGTCAAAACACCTACAACGACTACAACGCATCCAAAAAGCCTCCGCCCGACTGAACGTCAATGCTCCCCGCCGCAGCCACATCACCTCCCACCTGAGAGGCCTACACTGGCTCCCCATCGACAAGAGGATCACCTTCAAGCTCCTCACCCACGCACACAAAACACTCCACAACGCCGGACCAGCCGACCTGAACAGCAGACTCAGCTTCCACACTCCCACCCACCAGCTCCGCTCCACCAGCCTCGCCCTCGCCGCTGTCCCACGCATCCAACGAATGACCTCCGGTGGCAGATCCTTCTCCTACCTCGCAGCCAAGACCTGGAACACCCTTCCCATCCACATACGGCAGACCCAAGACCTACTCGCCTTTAGAAGACTCCTCAAGACCTGGCTCTTCGAGCGGTAGCAGCACCTCCCCCTCCCCTCAGCGCCTTGGGACCCTCACAGGTAAGTAGCGCGCTCTACAAGTACTCTGATTGATTGATTGATTGATTGATTGATTGATTGATTGCACCGTTCATTGTTCACACTGCGTGAGAAGAAGGCGGCTGTGCACTGTTCATTGTTCACACTGGGTGAGAAGAAGGCGGCCTGTGCACCGTTCATTGTTCACACTGAGTTAGAAGAAGGTGGTCGGTTCCTGTTCATCGCTGAAATTGAGAGGCAGGTGGCATGTTACCTGTTCACTGTTGGTGATATTTGGTTAGAAGTTGGTCGTTGTCCCATTGTTTTTTTTCAAGTATTATAAATGGAAAAGCAGGTGGTTAGTTCATCACTATTCATTGTCTGTACTTCTCTAGTGCTCTGTCAGAGATGGTACAGACGAGCCCTGAGGTTTGTTCCTGCGGATGAAACTGTGTACCATAACAGGTGAGCATTGGGATACACATGACGCAATGTGTGATCTGGTGCACCCACATATCCCTTGAACCGCAGGGCACTGTCAAGAGAGAGAAGGAGAGCCAGGCACCAGTGTGAGCCCCTGAAGCACAACACAGGCCTCTGGACGGTCTCCTGCAGAGCTGGGGCTCTGGTGCTTGTCAGAAGGGCAGGTACAACCTGCACCCCAGACTGTGTTTGTCATGGTCTGGGGACTGGCACAGTTACAGACCTCCATTCCCAGAGGGGGAGGTGGTCCTTAATAGAGGTAAAGACTTCACCTTCACGGGTGACTGACAGATCACGAGGGGGGCTTCACTCAAGCCTCTCCTGGTGCCAGCCTCAGGGGCTGCTGTTCTCCTCCCTCCACCCTGTGCCACAGCCAGAGGTGGGCAGATGCCACTGGGTGGAAGGTGCTGAGGCTGCAGGAGGTTCGTGTGTGATTGTCATCAGTAAGTGTGTGTCTTCCTTTCCTCTTGTTCTGATTGGATATCTTTGCAGAAGCCATCTCCGGATGCTTCTATCTCATTGGAAGATCATGTGCTCTGAATGTGGGCTCCAGGGCTGAGGTCCAAGACACGGCACTGAGAGCCTCTCAGCACAGAGGGGTGGGAGAGAGAGGGAGAGGGGGTGAGAGAGGGTGAGGGGGTGAGAGAGGGTGAGGGGGTGAGTGAGGGGTGAGGGGGTGAGTGAGAGAGGGAGAGGGGGTGAGTGAGTGAGGAAGGAAGAGGAGGGAGCCCGAGAAGGTGCCAGGGTTTGGGTTATTCAGGGAGGAATTTTTGAACCTTTTTAATATAATAATATCAGGCATTGGTCTGATACTGTAAAAGACTGCTCATGGAATGTTGTTCTCCTTAATCAGATTAAGTAGAATGAATGCTCGGGACATCCTTCCAACTATTAGGAAGCCTTCTAAAAATTTAAAGTGAATATATTAAAAATAGCCATTACATAAAATAACATAACACTTTCTATCATATTTGCACAGGGACATGAAAACCAGAATCAGAATCAGTCTGAGGGTGGAGTTTCCGATGATATATGTGTACTCTGTAGGGTAAGACAAGCATGTGTATCAGCCCCACTTTCATTCATGTTATTATATAAACAAGTTGCACCTTTTTTAACCTATGTTACATCAGATGTAATACAAGTCAAAGGCACGTCGCACCCCTCGCTCTCATATCTGGATGACGCAGTTCTAACGCCTACACCCCTGCACCCACGAGTGCAGCCCTCGTGGATTTTATGGGCTCCTTGGGCTTACGAACTAACCTTAATAAGTCTTACATTATGGCGCGTGGTCCCAAGAGACATCAGTTAAAAACTCTTTCTTATAAGACAAAGAAAGGCCCTAGGGCTATAGGACAGTCGCACTAGTATTTATCCGTCTTAGTTCATTAGTTAGACCCGGACACTCAACTGTTTGTGATTCTACCACTAACAAATCACTAAACAAAACTACCTAGCACATACAGGACAGGAGTGTCTATTATCTACATATGTGTCAGTATTGATAATATCATTAACCTTTTTTAGAAACTTCACCTTTCCATCATTGATGATGCCTGGACATCATAATTAATATAGACCAAATATATGAAGTGTCCAACCCGCAATTATGGGAGTGTCCATTAGTAACACACAGGAGTCACAGGTCTTGATGAAAACATCTTGATTTATTTCTATTCTTTTTGTAGATGTAAATATAAATTCAGACCAGCCAACGCATTTCGTCCTAAACGAACTTCCCAAGTGCTGAAAAGATTAAAACACATACAAAAAACTGAACCTGGTTCCTGACCTTTTTCTGTCTCAGATCAACCTCCAAAATCAACCTCCAAAATCCTGTGTGTCTGGCTCTTTGTTTCTGTGCTTCCAAAACAACTCGTGCTCCCATTCCTGGGGCTGCTTTAGTGATCCAGCTGCATGGTTCTGCATCTCGGTCTGCACCTCCAGCTTGTCTGGAATCCCTAGGAAACAAATGTTATATCAGTGCACCTGGTTTTCTAGGGTCTCACAATGGTTGTGTCTTATTTTTGAAGTCTCACTTCTGTTTGACCTGTTTCAGACTCAGCCTCAAATGTTTGTGCCCAGTGCTTAGTTTGTAAAATCATAAGTGCCAGGGCTCTCATCAATGGGCTACTGCAGCTTGACCCCCCCAGAGTCGCTGCTAGTTCAAAATCAACCCTTAAGTGTGTCTGCTCTATGTGACTGTTGTTGGTATTTGTGTTGCCTTTAATAACGTTTGATACTATTTGCGATTGTACTCAATCAATCAATCAATCATGAAATCTGTGTGAGGTTGTTGGCTGCTTAGGGTCCGTTGTGCTGGCGGTAGGGTTCTGGCGGAGGGAGGTGGTGAGCTGCTCGGTGGTGATCTTGCTCCAGCTCCTGCGAGGAATCTATTGTGAGTGATGGTGGGTCGTTGTTCTTCTGAAGCTGAAGTGGATGCAGCTGTGGTCAGTCCAGTGGAGTCCGGTGGAGTGGCCCTTGCAGCTCCCATGCTACTCAAGAATCCTCAAAGTTCTTCCCTTTTCCAGTATGGCCTGGGCTGTTACTCATCTCTGTTACCTGGACCAATGCAAAGCATGGGTCCACTTATCTTCTCACTTAACCATCAAAGGAATAGCAGAAAGAAACCCCGGTTTCACATCAGTTCTACCTTCCCCGCTCATGACATCTCATTCATGACTTCACAGCTCGTGCAGGACCCCTGTCTTCTGGTCATATTCAAATCCCTCACGCTGACCTGTGCCCAGCTTCAGTGACACTAACATCTACTCCAGGCATAATGTAGTAGTGTAGAGAACTGGTTTTAGGATGTGTTATCAGGGAGAGGTGAGCAGATTTGTTGGAGGGGGACCTGGTGGGCCCTGCACTCGCATGTGGGAATAAATGCATTTCATTTTGTATTTGTACATTATTAGTATATTTAGCGGAGTCCCCTAGTTCTGCTTTTTGATTAATGGTAACAAAACCGGGTCTTGAGTCCTAACCAGCAAGGCTAAGTCAAATGTAAACTAAACTAATGACACAACTGCCGATACTGGGCTAACTTCATTTCTAATAGCCAAAGATCTGTTATGAATAAAACATATCAGTCTGATGTAACATTTGTTGCTAGTTTATTTCAATACTTTTTTCAAAAGATTTCTTATTTTTTCAAAAGAATTTCTTGTGCATATCCGAAATATATACAAAATATACAAATAGATACAACTTTTTACAAAACAGATCATAAACCACTATACAACACATCCACACTGAATTTTTCACACAACAGACATACCACTACTGTTCCTATGAACAAAAACAAATACCTCTGAGGTATGGGTCCGTGTCAGTGTAAACATTTCATTAAATCATATAATACAGTATACTTTGTCGTTTATAATTTTGAAAATACAAAAATTTGGTCACAACAGATCATATTGTATTTGACTCAGTATTTTAGATTCTTATAACTGGCACAGGACCTACGGGGTCGACGCGTTTCGAACCCCCTATTACGAGGTTCTCCTCAGGACCAAACACGATTTCTACAAGACAAAAACGGTTATACAAAAGTTAACCTATCTGAGGGACAAACTTGCGTTTATACACAGCCCCCAACCGGCTTAACACCGCCTACCTTAATTCTCCTATTTATGTTGTCACAATGTGGTCAGATGTGGAGTTATCCCAAATGGTCTAAACATAAAAAGAGGAAAAAATAACATTTATGACAATCTATGGTCTCTTTGTAACATTCATTAAGCGTGGACTGTGCCAGTAAAAAAGCTCACCTTCACACTTTGTGGTGTCGGCTTTGGGTACCTAAATGAGAGGTTAGAGTCAGAAATGTCTACTCGAGGATTGAACATAATGTGCTTGCTTAAAGAAAGCATTGCAGGTCATGAACACTTACCCGGTCTTAGCGTGGTTGTCGCTTAGCCGGGACTTTTCGTGGCGTAGATTGGAGCAAGCCGTGGCTTTTTATGTTTTTGTCCCGCGGTTCCCACAAATGAACTGCAAAAAGAATTAAAATTACTCGTACCGCCTTTAACCCGTCGGCGTATGATTGCATAAAACAAATTAATCTCCCGGGAGCGTTCTTACTTGTGCCGCAGAGCGGTCTCCTCCACAAACGAAAACAGCGCGTTGTCGGTGTGAGCGAAAGAACCTACTTCCTGATTATACTAATGGTCATGTGATCACTCGACTGCTTAAAGGGACATCGACCTTTAGGCAATTGTTGTAACTTTTGAAGCATTTCTGTTTGCCGAGAGCATTTGGATGTTGTGTCTAATGTTGGGCCGGGTTATAGTACTGTATGTCTTGCGGACTGGAGAATACTCTCCTACTAACTGGTTACAAATGTTGCAAAAGCCCACGCAAAGCATTCTGGTAATGGTAGTATAAATCAGATGTGATTCTGGTATTGCAGCTGGAACACATTGTCTAAATGAGTAGAGAATGTCAACCAGGGGTCCCCCTGTAAATATCAGAGATTTCATTTAGCCCTGTTATGGCCGTATTATATTTCATTATTAGAAATGCTTCGCGTTGAGCCAGTTTTAATTCCATATCAACTCCCCGTGAATCATGTTCAATTTTGGAGATGTTCGTCCAGCGTAAGGCATTTTCTTTGTGTTCATGTGTACACCAGTGTTGGACCAAGGGTGCATTGGGTACCTGTTTTCTGATTCTTGACTTATGCTGGGTAATTGTTTGTCTTGCCTCCTGTGTCGTTTTCCCAATGTAAAGTTTTGGGCATGGGCACCAAATCCCATACACTATGTTTTTTGTTAAACAGTTAGTAAAAGTCAAATGTTTCCAGTAAATTTTATCGAAAGAGAAAACAGTGCCTTCTTCCGTTGATTCACAACAGGTACAGTTCCCGCATTTGTGGTGTCCAACAACTGGGGGTAAACCCATCATGGCTCTTAATGCCAATTTCGGTTCTCGTGGCAGAGCTGCTCTCACGATATGATTGGCCACGCTTTTTTCTTTTTTGTATGCAAAAAGTGGAGGGTCCAATAACTCACAATGGAGATTTTTCACTAGATGCCAGTTTTGCAAGACTGACTTGCGTAATTGCTGTGTATTGGGACCAAAGGTCGTGACGCAAACAAACCTTTTCAGTTCCTGTCGTGTTTTCTTTTCCAACAATGTCTCTCTAGGGACCCACCAAGCCCTTTTCAGAGAGTGTTTTAAAAGTTTTTTTTGGTATCCCCTTGCGAGTAACCGATCCTTTAGACTGTTAGCATGTATGAAGTATTCCTCTTTGCTGGAACAATTCCGCCGAATTCTTAAAAATTGGCCAAAGGGTAAGTTTTGCTTGAGGCTCCTAGGATGATGGCTGTTAAAATGTAATGCCTTATTTCTGTCAGTTGATTTTCGAAATAAAGTTGTGCCCAGTGTGCCCTGTGTTGAATATACTTGGACGTCCAGAAACGTGATGTTCTTGTTAGATGCAATGTAGCTAAATTTTATGTCTTCCGTCCTCATATTAAGCTATGTCATGAATTCTGTCAATCTATCCTGTGTTCCTGACCAAATGAAAAAGACGTCATCTATATATCGCATGTACTTTGTGATATATTCAGAAAATGGGTTGTTGTTATGTATGAATCTGTCTTCATATAACCCCATGAACAGGACCGCTAACTCCAGTGCAAAGGGACAGCCCATTGCTACCCCCTTGATTTGATAAAAAAAACTCCGTGTCGAACTGAAAATAGTTTTTTTGCAATGCAAATTTAGCCAGTCTCAAAATGAAATTAGTTGGGACTCTGCTGGGTTGCTCCCTTTGGTCTAAAAACAACTCCAAAGTTTCTAACGCCTGTTCTTGGGGGATTTGCGTGTATAAAGACACGACATCCATTGTAACCATCAATTGGTGTGACTCATCAAATTTGATGGATGTTATTCGGTTGATAAATGCTGTTGTGTCTTTTAGATGCGCCGGGACTTTGTCTAACATTGGTTTAAAAAATGGTCGATATATTTTGATGTTGGCTCTGTGAGAGATTGACATCCTGAAATTATTGGACGGCCAGGGGGTTCATTTGGATTTTTATGTATCTTGGGCGAGACATAAAATATGGGTGTCCTGGGATTTTTATTTTGAAGGAATGCAAATTCTTTCGGTCCAAGTACTCCAAGGTCAAGACCTTCCTGCTGGATACTAAAAAGCTCGTTTTGTAATTCCTTCACTGGGTTGTGATTGATTTATCTGTAACAAAATGGATCGTCAAGCAGCCGTTTAACCTCCTTCTTGTACCTGTTGATGTCCCATAGGACAACTGCACCCCCTTTGTCCGCCTGTTTTATTATTAGTGATTTATCATTTTTTAATGAAAACATGGCGTCCTTTTCACTCTTAGGTAGATTAAATTTGACAAATTGTTTCTTCTTTTCAAGGGCATTTATCCCTGATAATATTGCTCTCTCAAAGGTAATAACCTCTTTGGGGGTTGTGTTGGTAATAGAGATCGCAGGTCACCCGGCCAATAATTTCACCATACACGTACCAGGCCCATATATTTTTTTTCTCCAATTAAATCATATACATTACTCGGGTGACCTTACACTCTACTACCAGTAACCCTGGTTCCTTCCTATTTATTTCTCGTGTACCCGACTTACCAATCCACCGTTACGGGTACCTATGACCACAATGGATCAGGGAGCTAGCTGTAAAAGAAAGGCAGGCAAACACTATACCAACTTTATATTTTCTTTGATATCCATAAAATGACCACAGACGACTGGGAAGTTTTAAAGGTTTATCTAAAATTCAGAATCGGAAAGCATACAATTTACCACCAAGAGGCAGTCAATAATCAAGATAACGAAAATCACATAACCATATAGCAAGAATATCAGGGCAACCATTTATGAATCTTATGTGAGGTGAGAACAGGGAACAAGCTAAACAGATTTCAGAAATGGAACTTCAAGAATGGATAATTATAAACGGGCAACTTAAGCACGTACTAGAGTTTTCCTACTGGGATATACTTCAAGGGTAAGATAAAAGTCAGGAAAAAATCCTATACCTCTATAGGAAGGGGAAAAATGGAACATGCTATAATTCTATTGACATTACTTCGGTCAGAGTGAGAAAGGGGAAATTTATAAACCACATCTATATCTCATAAACGGTATGAAGAATTTAGCTTAAAAGAAGGGTAACATAGGAACATGCTAGAAAAACAGCGATAACGTTTGAGCTTTCATTCAGTAGCTTTGCGAAAGCATGGAAAATCAATTATGCGCAAAAGTATGTCTTTATTGAAGCAAAGACAGAAAAATAGAAAGGTGCAGTATAGAGTTCTCAGCACTATATATTTACCTAGAATGGTGTGAAGACCAACCCTGGCCACGGATCAGTCAAGGACAGGAAAAACCCCAAGGAAGGACAGTCATCAATGGGACAGCAGGTGCAGAATGGACACCCCAGGACAGAACAGGAAAACCAGATTAGGATCAGGACAGGACCACCAAGGAACGACCAGCACCCGCAGTTTGGAAGCAACGACTGCGCTCCACCCTCTCTGCAGCTATCAGTCAAAACCCCGATTGGGTTAGCGAACTCCCCAGCAAAGTGCTCCGCCAGCACTTAAGGTTTAGTAAAACCTCCAGAGTCTATGGTATATTTCGGACAGAGTGCTCCGCAGCCCTCTGTATTCAGTCACCTATTGAGTGCGTTGGGTCAGTGACAGGTCAGCTAGTCAGACAAGTCGGACAATTTCTCTAGCTAAACCTAGGCTAGTTATACTGTTTTCGGGTCAGTGTACCACCCCCCAAATGTTGCAATTGTCAGAATCCCCAATTTCGATAGGTCCCCAAGTAGGATAGGTCAACACACCAATCACATTCGAGTTCTATAAGCCTAGTTTTACATATTCTAGGACCGCCTATTGGTTTTGGGGTTCCCACGATATATTTGACAGAATACAATAGAAAATAACATTTGTTGCAAGTTAGGAACAGTTCAGCTCCATCCTGCTGGGTCGCAGGTCGCGTTCTCAGGAGCATCTTGACTGTGGCTGCCAGCTGGCTAAGTTCCATTGCTCAAGGTTGCCTTCTCTCTGCCATGGCGACATGCGCAGTAGGGACTTTCAAGATGGTTCGCGTCTCACTCAGACCCCCAATATCGGGGTACATGAAAAGTAAGCGAAAACAAATTAAAACATAGAAATAAATGAATTCACTGTATACCATGAGTAGCTACTCTATACCCCTTACTTAAAAATATATACTATGGCATTATAATTAGTGCAACAGACAATAATACGAGAGCATCTGCGCAAGATTCACCACGTTAGGACACAGACAGCCATTTTAGAAGCAAGTACGCAGGCGCACAGTTTCCCACCAGAACTGCAACTACGTCACGTCACGTGAGTGTGACTAACGCATGCGCAGAAGAAAACCCACCAAGCAGCGACATTTTTAGGAACAAGAGTTATTGAGTTAGTAAACACATAGGCAAGCATCACTAGGACACCCAAAATGTTCAGAATAAGGGAAATTAGTAAGACGCACAGGTAGAGTTACATGATTATAAGTTATTCGAGGTTCTTGATTTCAAGCAAGTCGCGTAATATGCGAAATCTTGCTCTATCAATCCCCTCTTTGATGATATTTACTATCATCACAAACTAATGGATTCAGATGCCAACTTCTTTCTCACCTTGTACATTTCCATATCTTCCAACATTCGATTCAATTTTTCTTTCACATCTTTGTTAGGGTAAGAATTTTTCATCTTTTTGTAAATCTGATTATTTAAATCTTCCAATTCAAGTTCATCCACACTCCGTTTCACACCTCTCTTATTTACAGTGTATTTCTTTGTGTGCTTGTGGCATTTGCAACAGACAAATATGAGAAATATGACGAAACCTATCACTCCAATTGGCATCAGTACCTTAAACAATAAACCTTTACCTAAATTAGAAAACCAATGACCTACAGCGGAGAGACCATCAGTAAGTCTCTTCCAGGCCCTATCAACCTCCAGTGGTTTGAGTTCTTTTTCCAAATTAGTAATGTTCTTCACATACTTTTTGATTTGTACACTTTTGTCCGGTATGTAAGTGCAACAATGTTGCGCTTTCAACATCCGGCAGACTCCGCCCTCTTTTGCTAATAAGGTGTCAAGAGCAAGTCTGTTCTGCAAAACCATTGATCTGATCGCAACCATTTCGGTATTGACCAGCAGAAATCCATGAGCTGTGTCAGTATACAACACATCCACTATTGTAGACAATTTGCAAATTCTGTGTGTGTTCAGAACCACTCCCACTCCAGGTATCAGTGCACTAAAAATACTACCCATTATTTCACTTACGCTTTCTCTTTTACTACGCACTAAGCCATTAGTGTTTTCATTGCTTCCAGCAATTTCATTCACATGGTATATTTTCGGGAAGACAATGCCAAAGTAGCAGCTTCCATACCAGTGATCCGGCAATTTGAAATAAGCCTTGTTTCCACATATATAATAAATTCCGGGAAACTCAGGCTCTGACCCATTTTTGAAACCCCAACCTCCAATTACCTTATAATTGTGCTCACATTGACTGGAACCAATGAAAATGTTATTATAATAACTAGTCTTTTCGCGGTGAAGACAGAGTTTCCCCCTTTTCTCGAAATCCAGCAACAAAGCAGGTCCCGCCCCACCATTTGAGGTGCTTTCCATGTTTTCAGCCCATTTAGGAGTTTTCTGTCTTTTATCATTTGCCTTTCTTTGGAAACTCTCCCTTCTTTTATCTGCCATGTTTAAAAACATTTTTTCTTGTTCATGTAATGAACAGGTCAAGTTATCTCGGTGTGCTTCATTTAAATCTATGGTACCTATAGTCAGAAAGTATTCTCCCATATAACGTGTAACGTCACTTTTAGTATGTACAGGATTCAGATTTCCACGTATTGGAAGTTCAGAAAATATCACATCAGAGTTAGAGTAGTAGTACTGTAACGGTCCTCTTTTGTAAAATAAGCTTGCTAAAATACTACAGGAAATTCCATAAGTCAAGGGTAGGTGATGATAAGTCACGCCTTCAGCTACAGAAGTAGGTAGCTTCATGCAGACATAGCAGTCTTCTATTTCCATAGTTTCTACGTAGTGCACTAACAGGTTTGCAAAAACATTTAAATGTGTTTGGTTCTTAACTCCGTGGTAGTGTAGTCCTTCCTCATCTGATGCTTCTAAGTCTGATTTTGTTTGTCTAAGTGCTTTTTCACGTCTTTCTACACTTCGTGTTGTCAGTTCTTCAGTGTCAGTGGTCACAGTCTGTGTAGGGTCAATATTAGTATCCTTGCTCACCATATAAGGAATTGTAAAATAAGCTTGCTAAAATACTACAGGAAATTCCATAAGTCAAGGGTAGGTGATGATAAGTCACGCCTTCAGCTACAGAAGTAGGTAGCTTCATGCAGACATAGCAGTCTTCTATTTACATAGTTTCTACGTAGTGCACTAACAGGTTTGCAAAAACATTTAAATGTGTTTGGTTCTTAACTCCGTGGTAGTGTAGTCTTTCCTCATCTGATGCTTCTAAGTCTGATTTTGTTTTTCTAAGTGCTTTTTCACGTCTTTCTACACTTTGTGTTGTCAGTTCTTCAGTGTCAGTGGTCACAGTCTGTGTAGGGTCAATATTAGTATCCTTGCTCACCATATAAGGAATAAAAACTGTTAGTCCTATCCAAACTATTAACACTATAGCTACACTACATATACATACTTTGCAGCATGTTTTGCAACAATTGCGTCTAGGCCTTCCATTCACATTTGAATCAGACATTTTCGCTCAGAAGAAGTTTTCAACCCCTCTTTGTAACTTTGCACAGGTATTTTACACTGAGCAACTTCAGGTTGGTTCGTCTTCTTCAGCAGACAGATCAGCAATCTGTTCTTCGTCACTTTCGTCAGTTATATCAAGATCCTCAAATTCCTCCAAAATCAGATAAGTCCATTCAGGATCTTGCTATTTTTCGTTCAGTCTTTTTATTCGATCACTTTTTCTTTTGGAGCTTTCTCCAGCTTGTTCTGCTATACGAGAACTTTTCCTTCTTTCTGCAAGTTTCTCTTCTACTGTTTTTAGTCTCAGTCTCAGTCTCTTAATATATCAAGGTTCGATATTTTTCTTTTTCTTAAGTCTTTTAGCTGGCACTGTGATTTGGCTTTCTTCTAATGCTCTTTTATTTTTATGTGTTTGTGGCACTTCTGCTTCTGTTCCTTCCCTTCCTGTCTGACTAGTCCCAGGTCTTATTTCTATTTCTTCTGCCTGGTTACTAAGCTGGCCTTGTTCAGGTGTATTCTGGTTTTGGCTTTCGGGTGTTTCTTTTTCTGTGTCCTGAACACGTTCTTCTATTTCTATCTGGTACTGTTCAAGCACTTTGAACCCTTCATTTTCTTCTGCTTGAACTTTTACACTAGTTCTGGTCTGTCCCTTTTCAATTTCAGGAGTTTGTGGAGGTGTGTCAATCACTTGCTCTGTCCCTGTCTGACCTTCTTCGTCTTCAGTTTTTACATGGATTTCAATAATCTGATTGTCTTCGCCTGTGCCTGTCTCTTCCTCTCTATTCCACTCTCTATCTTCGTAGGTTTGACTTCTTGTTCTGATTGGGTCATTAGTCAGGTCGATTATGGGTATCCACTCATCTTGACTGGTGCTCGGTTGTTCGTCATCAGCTACTTCAGGACCAACGTCTGCAGACCCCTCAGCTGGACAACCTTCAGCGTCAGCTTTCTCGTCTCGGATCACCTTCTGTGTATGGCTGGCATGGATCCACTTTGGAACGCCAGCACACTTCACCGCTGTCGTGGTCACCAGTATTACTTGGCGTTGTTTTCCCCACTTCGGTGCAAGGCAATTTGTACGAGTATGCTTCTTTATTACGACCCAATCGCCTGGAACCAATTTATGGACTGGAGTCATTGGATTGGCGACGGCGTCTTCCCCAATCTGGCGAGAGATAGAACGCACTTGGTCACCCAGTTGCTTGCAGTACTCAAGTACCAAATCATCAGAAATGTTTATCAGTTTATGTCCTGGTACCCATGCTTGTCTCATCACTCTTCCCATCAGGATTTTATGGGGGCTCAGGCCTTTGTTTCGGTCTGGAATACTTCTGAGTCCCATCAGAACAAGAGGCAAAGCAGTTATCCAGTTCATGCCAGTAGATTCACACATCTTTCCTAATCTCGATTTTATTGTGCCATTTATCTGTTCTACCACTCCAGAAGCCTCTGGACGATATGCACAGTGCAGCTTTTGTGTGATCTTGTATGCTTTACAGAGCTGATCGATTACCTCATTCTGAAAATGTCCGCCTCTATCTGATTCAATTGTGACTGGCACCCCGAACCTTGGTATTAATTCTCGCAGTAGCAATTTGGCGACAGTTATGGCGTCATTCTTTTTAGCAGGGTAGGCTTCCACCCATTTTGAAAACAGGCAGACAATGACAAGGACATATCTCATTCCCTCACAACGAGGCAGTGTGATGAAGTCAATCTGTACTCTTACAAAGGGACCTCCTGATTTTCCAATTTTTCCCAATTCGACTACTGTTTTCTTCCCAGCGTTGAACTGCTGACATATCAAGCACCTCTGGCAGAGTGACTCTGCTACCTTCCTGAACTTCGGATTGTACCATGTTTGTTGGAAAACTAGAACCATGGCGTCCCTACCAATGTGTGAGTCTCCATGTATCAACCTGGCCATTGAAGCAAGCAGATGTCTAGGCAACACAGGCATACCATTTGGGCCCACAATGACACCATCCTCACTTCTCTGTCGACACCCAAGTTTCCTCCATTTTTCCTTTTCTTTTGATGGCACAGCATGCTGCCAATCTCTCAACTCTTCCCAGGTAGGCACATCCTCAAACACCATAAGTTGGCAGCTGTTTCCAGGTCCCCCCAATTTGATATTTACAGACATGCGATGTTTGGCACAATGTTGGGCCACTTCATCAGCAAATCGATTTCCTAAGGTCACATGATCAGTGCCAGATTTGTGAGCAGCACATTTGATCACTGCCAATTCTTTTGGTAATTGGATTGCCTCCAGTAAATCTTGTACAACCTTTCCATTTCTGATGGGAGTACCTGAAGAAGTCAGAAACTCCCTCTGTAGCCACAATTGGCCGAAGTCATGCACAACCCCATAACAGTACTGACTGTCAGTATATACTGTTATTCTTTTAATTTTTCCAATTTTACAAGCTCTTATTAATGCAATCAATTCGGCTACTTGTGCAGACTTCACTCCAAATAAACAGGATGCTTCTTCAATGCGTTTTACTGAGACTACAGCATAAGCAGCACTTAGGCCTACAAGTTCGTGTCTCATACATGAGCCATCCACAAACAGCTCCTCATCTTCCACAGGCAAAGGCACTTCCTTAATGTCTGGGCTGGGTTAAGAACTGAATTCTGTCAGGTCAATGCAGTCATCCTCGTCCTCTCCCTTGGCTTCTGCAATCATTGATTCAGGAAGCAGGGTAGCAGGATTCAGTATATTGCACCGAGTAATGACTACATTTGCAGCACCCACGAGAATCCTCTCGTATTGAGTCAGCCGACTAGGGGTGATATACTGGGTCTTAGTTCTGGTCATTAAAATTACAACTGCATGTGGAACATATACAGTTACAGGATGTCCCATAACAATTGATTCACTCTGTTCTAAACTCGTGCAAGTTGCAGCTACTGCTTTCAGACATCCGGGTAATCCAGCAGCCACTGGATCCAAAGTGGCAGAAAAATATGCCACTGGACGTCTAGTCAAACCATGCTCCTGAGTTAAGACCGACAGTGCACAATTATCTTGTGTGTCACAGAACAGTGCAAACTCCTTGGAATAATCAAGCATCCCTAAAGCAGGGGCTGTACACAGACATTCTCGTAATTTAGTAAATGCTGTCAAGCTTTCATCATCCCATTCCACTGGGTCCTTTGCTCCTTTCTTGGTCATTTTTATCAAAGGCTTTGCTAGGACTGCAAATCCCACAATCCATTGCCTGCAGTAACCTACAACTCCAAGGAACATTCTGACTTCTTTCTGAGTACGGGGTAACTGCATGTTCCGAATTATTCTGACTAAGCATGGGCGGATTTTGCGAATTGGCAATCCGCGAAATTGCATGTTTACGGATTCGCAATCCGCAAAATCCGCGAACTCTCGCGAATTTTGCGGATTCCTTTTTTTTTGTGTTCGCAAGTGTTTCTGCCATTTCGCAAGGGTTTTTTACCAGCTTGCAAATGCGAACTTACTTGTCGGGTAGCAACGGTCGCGACCATGTTGTTTCTACGTCTGGTTCATCACAGCACCCTCTGTTTCATCACTGCCACCCTCTGTTTCACCACTGCCACCCTCTGGCTCACCCATGCCACCCTCTGGCTCACCCATGCCACCCTCTAGTTCATCACTGTAGATTATGGAGGGAAAAGCACACCTGCCCTGCCTCAACTGACATGAATGAATTAGGGGCTGATTAATGTGTCACTGAATTTGAACTTCCAGGCTGGCACCTGCTTCCTTATCTGTAATTGCTTTCTGTTGCAGTGTAATTTTTTTTAACAGGACCTTTGTTGTATACTTGAAGCTATTCTCTGAGCCTGCTGTGAGGGTCAGAGCAGGGTCATAGAATAGTTGCAAGTAGGCAACTGAACTCTGAAGGGGCCCCTCAGGAAGCACTACAGGGCATGGTTACTAATGATAAGATTGAACTTTTGCACCTGCTGAGTGCTTTCAGTTTTGCAAAAATCCAAATATCCAGCAGCATCCACAAATAGCCAGGATCCCTTTTGCTGCTAAAATTCTGGAGAAGCTGTTAAATAAACAGCTATCTCAACATCTGATGGACGGAGATTGGCTGGACTACTCTCAGTTTGGTTTCCGGGCAGAACATGGGACGGAGACAGCCCTGATCACAGCAGTGGAGGAACTCAGGAAAATAATGGATAATGGATCGAAGGCCGCGCTGATACTACTCGACTTATCAGCGGCCTTCGATACGGTCAGCCACGAAATCCTCATAAAACGGCTAAAAACAACAAACATACATGAGTCAGCCTGCGCTCTTATAGCCTCTTACCTAGAGAACAGAACCTTCTCAGTTGAATCAGGAGAAGCGAAATCCAATCTGTTCAGCCTACCATGCGGAGTCCCGCAGGGCTCATCAATGAGCCCCACTCTTTTTAATCTATATGTAGCTCCACTGGCTCAAATAATAAGGAACAACGGCTTCACCCCTATATCCTACGCCGACGACACCCAAATTGTGGTGTCAATAAGCAAGGAGGTACAAGACACAGCAGAAAAATTCCAATGCTGTATGACAAAAATCAGCCAATGGATGAAAATGAATTGCTTAAAATTAAACGCGATAAGAGTGAAGTCTTGATACTAGGAGGAGACACAAACATATGGTCCCCTCTATGGTGGCCTACAGACATGGGAAGATGCCCAGAATCGTCAGAAAAGGTGAAAAACTTAGAAATAATGTTAGACACTAACCTTTCTTTTGACGCTCAAGCAAGTAAACTAGCTTCATCACTCTGGTACATCTTAAAAATTATTAAAAAGATTTTACCTTACATACCGTATGACTCACGCAAAACAGTGGTGACAGCACTGGCCTTGTCCAGACTGGACTACGGAAACGGCCTATATGCCGGAGCAAGGAAGAAAATCCTCCTTAAGTTACAACGCCTGCAGAACGCAGCAGCTAGGCTGAAACTTGAAATACCAAAGTATGACAAAGTAAGCCATAAACTAAAAAGTCTGCACTGGCTCCCAATCGAAAGCAGGATACAATTTAAATCACTATGCTTGGCATACAAAGCAATAAATGGAACTGGATCAAAATTCCTAAAAACACATCTGCAACTATATGAGCCAAACAGACTTCTCAGATCCAGTCAATTGAAACTCATAAAGGTACCTAGATTCAGAAGAACCAATTGGGGCGGTAGAAGCTTTCTGGTACAGACGGCAAGAATATGGAACCAACTACCGCTAGACATAAAAACCAGTCCATCCCTGAAATCCTTCAGAAAGGAAGTTAAAACATGGCTTTTCGCTAAACAGCTCTAATTATACATCTTTATGAGCTAGTGGGAATTTCTCAGCGCCAAGATGCCCTTGGGCAATCGCGCGCTATATAAATAGAAAAAAAAAAGAAGAAAAGAAAAAGTAATCCTTCCAGGTCAAGATCCAAATCAAAGTGACCAGCACATGAAGAAAGCACTGGGAGGAGCCTGCTGGACAGGAACAGCAAGTTGGAGACTGTGGGGCACTTCCTTCCTCCTCCCACCCCCCCCCCCAAAATGGACTCCTTGCAAAAACAAAGTGCAGGCAAATGTCAACCTGAGGAGTTATTCTGATAAAAATCATAATTTTCAAGGTTTATGCTGCCTGCTGGTGGATTTCTTGTGCGAAATTGCAAATTTTGCAATCTCGCAATTGCGAGATTGTCGCTGCCCGCCGCATCTACGTGTTCGCAAGTGTTTACTCCCGCGAAATTGTATAGTATTCTAGTTGGCAAGTGCGACCAAGCAAAAAATCCGCTTCGCACGGATTTACGAATTTTCGGCAAGTTCGCGAGAGTTCGCGGATTGCGAATTTGCCGAAAATCCACAAAATCTGCGAGCGGAAAGGATTTTACGCCCATGCTTAATTCTGACTCTCTCAGAAGTGACTTTTCTGATGCCTTTTTCTATCTGGTGTCCCAGATATTTTACTGACTTTGTACAGAACTGCAATTTGTCAGGGGATACTTTATGTCCTCTTTCACCTAGGTGATTCAGTAAGGCAATGGTGTCAACAACACAGTCTCTCTGACTTTTAGACGCCACCAAGAGGTCGTCTATATATATTGCACCAAAACAAATTTTCCAGGTAAGACTAAAGATTCAAGGCACTTTTTCAGAATCTGATTAAAGATAGAGGGACTTTCAGTATACCCTTGAGGGACGCGATTCCAAACAAACACGTGACTGTCGAATGCAAATGAGAAAAGAAATTTGCTGTCTGGATGCAATGGGATCGAAAAGAAAGCGTGACATAGGTCTATCACGGTGAACCACTCTGCATCCCAGGGAATCTGATACAGGATCACTGCTGGGTTTGGAACAATAGGACAGCAAGGAACGACAATTTTGTTTACCTTTCTCAGGTCCTGGACTACCCTGTACTTGCCACTAGGTCTCTTGATTCCAATTATGGGTGAGTTACACGGACTACTCATCACTTCTTGTATGATGTTTGCTTCTAGCAATCTTTTTATTTCAATGGCAACTCCTGCTCTCACTTCGGCACTCATTTTGTATGGCTTGGTATTGAGGTAAACTGCATTTTCTTTCTTAGCTATTTTTATTGGGTCTACATTTGCCATTAATCCTACATCCTTTCAAGTCCCATACTTCTGGTTTCACTGTCTTTTGGAGTTCTTCGGGTAAGTCTTGTATAGTCATTTGTTTAATTTATGAGTCAGGTCTGATTAACATCAATTTGTATATGCCATCTTCGTCTGGGGTTTGAATTTCGATGCCCTTTGGTGTGCAAAAGATGGTACAGTTCATTTTGCACAACAAATCACGTCCCAGTAAGTTTACTGGACTGGTATCACAAACTACAAATCTATGCATTTCTTTGAAATTCCCTATTGTGATCTCCATGGGCTCAGTAACTGGGGTACTTATCAATTGGTTAGACACGCCCACTACTTGGATTCCGTCTCTCGAGAGGGGTAAGTTCGGAACGTCCGCTGTTCTCACAGTAGAACGGGTAGCACCAGTGTCCAATAGAAAGGTGACATCATTTCCATCGACCTTTCCTTCAATGTATGGTCCTGACTGGTCTACCGGCAAGGAGGCGCCAAGTACACACTCCTCGTCCTCCCCTCTCAGGCCCCGTCAGTATTGATCGTCACAGAGAAAAGTGTCATTCAATAAGAATTGCGAAGTTGCTGCATTTCTATCCTCATTGCCTCCCTAGATTTCTATATCATCACCCTGAGGTGTTTTTCCTTTATAATTCAGTTTAGGCGCTCGGGGCAATTGACTTGCCTTTACCTGATGCTGGGTCTTTCTTGGTTTCTCATTCTGCGTCTGTGGAGTTAAATCAGTGGTTTGGGTGTTACCATGCTGTAAATATGGACATTCGTCTCTCCAGTGCCCGATTTCTCCGCACTGGTGACAGGGAAATTTCTTTTTAGCTTCTTCTCTGCTCATTTTTACTTTGGGCTTCCCTCCACCCCCAGAGCATTGATTTTGGGAATTCCTATTCATTTTATTCAGTTGCTTTTCCTGTTGTTCTGCCAACTTTACCTGTGCCCACATAACCTTTTCCTTCAGAGCCTTTCGCTTGTCTGCCATCTCATCCTCGCAATGCTTTGCATATCGTAAAACCTCATCCATCTTCTTAGACTGCCAACAAATTTTATTGTCTTTGATCCACTGACAAATTTTGGGTCTTAAACCGTTTACAAACCTGTAAATGAAGTGGGTCATGTCCTTCATCTCGATGTTATCTATACCACTGTACGTTGTAAACACCTGTAATAGTCTTTCATAAAAGGAGTGCACAGTCTCATCCCTTTCCTGCGTGGTTCTATCTATCTTGGTCTAATCGGTTTCCTTTGCAGACACCTTTTTCTTTAGGTGTAACATGACCTGGTCATATTTTCTCATCACCTCATCTGAGGGAGCACGAGTAATAGCGTCCCTTGTGTATTCTTTGTTAGGCCAATCAACTGCCACCTTGCATTCGGTCCATAAATCCACAGGAACCACAATGTCGAAAAACCCATCCAGGTCTTTCCATAGACATTTTTGCACCTTTACAAACCCCCGCGCCGCACGGCCACCAGCTGCTGCGTGTGCCCCCTCGCTGTGCCCAGCTGCCTCGCCGCCAGCCTCGCGGCCGCTCTGCTTCTCCCCGTGTGTTTTCGTCATTTTTCATCTGTTTTGACCGTTACTTGTGCTTGTTTTTATTTCTCAGGTCTCTGTTTTGACCGTCATTTGTGCTTGCTTTTATTGTTCAGGTTCTGTCTTTCACCGCCTTTTGTGCTTGTATTGACTCTCGATTCCTGCCTCTTTTCCCGCCTTCCTCGCCGCGCTCCCTCCCCGCTTCCCGCCACCGCCATTTGCCCCGCCCCTTTCTCTTCTGTACCCTCCCCGCTCCCGCCTCCCAGCTGCTCCGCCCACCCGTGCACTTGGCCTTAAATGGCGACCGTGCGACGCAGGTGAGTGTGACCCACTTGTGGGACACCCCCGCACCGCACGGCCACCAGCTGCTGCGTGTGCCCCCTCGCTGTGCCCAGCTGCCTCGACGCCGGCCTCGCGGCCGCTCTGCTTCTCCCCGTGTGTTTTCGTCATTTTTCATCTGTTTTGACCGTTACTTGTGCTTGTTTTTATTTCTCAGGTCTCTGTTTTGACCGTCATTTGTGCTTGCTTTTAGTGTTCAGGTTCTGTCTTTCACCGCCTTTTGTGCTTGTATTGACTCTCGATTCCTGCCTCTTTTCCCGCCTTCCTCGCCGCGCTCCCTCCCCGCTTCCCGCCACCGCCATTTGCCCCGCCCCTTTCTCTTCTGTACCCTCCCCGCTCCCGCCTCCCAGCTGCTCCGCCCACCCGCGCACTTCGCCTTAAATGGCGACCGTGCGAACGCGCAGCGTTGACGCGCAGCGGGCGCGCCGATTGTGCGCCGAAGGCGCGCCAAAGGTAAGCCCGTCTGCGCCCGTCCGCGACCGGATCGCGACCAGCGCCAGGACCCCTGGCCCCCACCGACGGAAGCCGACCCGACGAACCTACAACGCCGCCGATCTCATCGCACTCAACACCGGCCGCATCCCAGGATGTCATCAAGCCGCCCCGAAGCACACCCACGGACCCTTCAGCTGCCACGCCTGCGAGTTCACATGCATCCGGACTCACCCTGCACCAGCACCCGCCAAGCCGAACATCAGCAGCAACCACCTCAAGTGCATCCTGCTCAACACCCGCTCCGTCCACAGACACGCCGTAGAACTCTGGAACCTCCTCGACACCACCGCCCCTGACGTTGCCTTCCTCACCGAGACCTGGATGAACGCCTCCTCAGCCCCAAACATCGCCATCGCCATCCCAGAGGGCTACAAGATCATCCGGAGGGACCGCACCGCCAACCAGACGGGAGGAGGCATCGCCATCATCCACAGGGACACCATCCGCATCACGACCAACACCGATGACACCCTAACCACCGCTGAACACCTGCACTTCCAGATCCACACCGACCCGAAGACCACCCTCAGAGGCACCCTGATCTACCGACCCCCGGGACCACGCACACGATTCAGCGAGGACATCGCCGACTTCGTCAGCCCGCATGCCCTCCCCTCCGCCGACTACATCCTCCTGGGGGACCTCAACTTCCACCTGGAGAACAACAGCGACCGCAACACCATCAGCCTGCTCGACAACCTCGCCAACCTCGGACTCAAGCAACTGGTGACCTCCCCCACCCACCTCGCCGGACACACACTCGACGCCGTCTTCTCATCCAGCAAAGACGTCACCTTCAACCACGCAACAGGACTCCACTGGACGGACCACAGCTGCGTCCACTTCACCTTCAAAAGAACGACGATCCACCACCACCAGCAACAGGTTGCCCGAAGAAGCTGGAACAAGATCACAGCCGACCAGCTCACCGCTTCCCTGAGCCAGCACCTGCCCGCCAGCTCAGCGAACCCCAGCCAGGCCGCCAACAACCTCACGAAGTGGATCAACAACTGCGCAGACGAACTCGCCCCTCTGAGAACCCCACCCAGCGGACCCTGCAGCAGAAAAACACCATGGTTCACCGACGAACTCAAGAGCTCCAAGAAGAACTGTCGAGCCCTCGAGAAAGTCTGGAGAAGGGAACCAACTACGGACAACATGACCACCCTCAAGCGCGCCACCCGAAAACACCACCAACTGATCCGCGCCACCAAGAAAAATACATACAAGGACCGGCTGGACAACAACGCACACAACTGCAAGGAACTCTTCAACATCGTGAAAGAGCTCTCCAACCCCAACGCCGGAAACAATGACATCACCCCGTCGCAAGACCTCTGCAACTCCCTCGCGTCCTACTTCCACAACAAGATCGCGGACATACACAACAGCTTCAGCAACCAACCAACGCAAGCCACAACCGCAACAACGCCACCCACCACCACCCTCCGCACCTGGACTCCGATCAGCACCGAAGACACCATCCGCACAATGAACTCCATCCACTCCGGATCTCCGACTGACCCCTGCCCTCACCACGTCTTCAACAAGGCCGACGCTGTCATCGCACCCCACCTGCGGGACATCATCAACACCTCCTTCGACACCGCCACCTTCCCTGAGAGCTGGAAGCACGCCGAACTCAGCGCCCTTCTCAAGAAACCCACAGCAGACCCCACCGACCTCAAGAACTACCGTCCCATCTCGCTCCTCCCGTTCCCGGCCAAAGTCATCGAGAAGACCGTCAACAAACAGCTGGCCGCCTTCCTCGAGACGAATGGATCCCTCGACCCCTCACAGTCTGGCTTCCGAGCGAACCACAGCACCGAGACGCCCTCATCGCTGCCACCGATGACATACGAACTCTGATGGACAACGGAGAAACAGCGGCCCTCATCCTCCTGGACCTCTCCGCGGCTTTCGACACTGTCTGCCACCGCACCCTAGTACAGCGCCTCGGCAACATCGGAATCCAGGCCAAGGCACTGGAATGGATCACCTCCTTCCTCGACGGAAGAACACAGAGAGTCCGCCTACCACCGTACAAGTCAGAGGCCACCAAAGTCATCTGCGGCGTCCCCCAGGGATCCTCACTGAGCCCCACCCTCTTCAACGTCTACATGAGCCCCCTCGCGGCCATCGCACGCCAACACAACCTCAACATAATCTCCTACGCCGACGACACCCAGCTGATCCTCTCCCTGACCAACGACCCCACCACCGCCAGAGCCAACCTGCACGAAGGGATGAGAGATGTAGCCGAATGGATGACGACCAGCCGCCTGAAACTGAACTCGGACAAGACGGAGGTCCTCATCCTGGGCTCCTCGCCCTCCGCCTGGGACGACTCCTGGTGGCCCCCCGCCCTGGGCACCGCACCCAAACCGACGGACCACGCACGCAACCTGGGTTTCATCCTGGACTCCTCCCTCTCCATGACCAGACAAGTAAACGTCGTCTCCTCGTCTTGCTTCAACATCCTACGCATGCTACGTAAGATCTTCCGGTGGATCCCCACCGAGACGAGGAAGACGGTCACCCAGGCCCTCGTCACCAGCCGACTGGACTACGGCAACGCCCTCTACGCCGGAACCACCGCCAAGCTCCAGAAGAGACTCCAGCGGATCCAGAACGCCTCGGCCAGACTCATCCTCGACATCCCCCGACGCAGCCACATCTCCGGACACCTGAGAGATCTGCACTGGCTCCCGGTCAACAAGAGAATCACCTTCCGTCTCCTCACCCACGCGCACAAAGCCCTACACGACCAAGGCCCGAGCTACCTCAACGACCGGATCAACTTCTACACTCCCACGCGCCTCCTCAGATCAACCAGCCACGCCCTCGCCGCCGTCCCCCGCATCCGAAGAGCGACAACAGGAGGAAGATCCTTCTCCTACCTGGCCGCCAAGACCTGGAACTCACTCCCGACCGACCTGCGCCTGACCCAAGATCACCTCTCCTTCAGGAAGAAGCTCAAGACCTGGCTGTTCGAGCAGTAACTGCACCCCCCCCCCATACCAGCGCCTTGAGACCCTACGGGTGAGTAGTGCGCTCTATAAATGACTTGATTGATTGATTGATTGATTTCCACCTGCCTGTACCAATCCACAGGCTTTTCTCGTAATTTGGGAAAGTCATTGGTAAAGGACACAATATCCTGTCTAGACCATGGAACGTGCACATATTTTCCACCTGGCACTTCACGCATGGGGTATAATTGCTCTGGCTTTTCAGCTTCTTTTAGAACGAACTCAGAAGACGTCAGTTTAGATCTAGCCTCATCTTTCTTCTTTGCCCACCTGGCTTTCCATTTTTCTATGTCTCCCCATTTTTGCAGCACAGTCAATAATTCTTTGATTTGTGCCTTTTTTCCTGCCACATTCATGATTTCCAAGTCTTTGTCTGAAAAATCAGCTCAATAGGGTTTTTGTAATGGCTTTGATTTTGAAATATCTATTCCCATACTAGCTGCAGTGTCTGTCAGCTTCTCATGGAGCACTCTGGTATTCCGGGTAAGACTTTTGCCTTATAAACAGTAGCTCTTCCTCGGAATAGGTATTTAATCTGTCTAACCCCACATTTCCTGACATCAGTTCTTCCATTTCTACTCTTAGTTTGTAGATATCTAAAGGTTTCGACTGAGGAGTTTGTTTTTCTAACTCTCGACTCCATCTTTCAATTTCTTCAGGAGTCACTAATGTGACACTCTTGGTACCCGAAGTTGATTCCATTTGAATCTCCCTAGTATTGAAAGGATTATGTCTCTTCTGTAATCTTTCCATTAGCGAGACCTCAGACTCGCATTCACTTGTCTGGTCATCCACGATTAAGGGCTCTGGTCTCGGCTGTGCTATAACTGGGGTAATAACTGGAGTTTTTGGACTCCCTTGTCGGTCCCCATACAACGGAACCACTGGTCCAATAGTTACCGGGATTGTCAATGCTTCAGGGCTTGTATTTAACTGGGAGATTTTCTGAATTATCTCGGCTCTCTGCTTGGCTAGAGCCTCTCGCTCCTTTTCCTCCAATAACCTGTCTAAGGATTTTTCATGTAATACCTGCGGGGTCAAAGTAGGAGCATAACTCGGGGCAGTGGGATGCGTTTCACTTGGTCCCTCACCATCATTAGGTTTTGGGAACAAGCTTCCTGTGCCTAGGGATCTTGGTTCTTCCTCATACAGGGGTCTTGAGAACGGAATCCCTGAAATTGAGGGTCTTGCCTCACCTTCGTAGGGAGGTCTAGAGCAGAAGTCTCTTTCTCTTGAGTATCTTGACTCCCCAATAAATGGTGTTCTTTGACAGATATCTCTAGCAGCTATGGGTCCTAAACCCTCGTTAAAGGGAGGTTTTTGACAACCCTCTCCTACACTTACAGATCTGGCCTCATCCTGGGGGGGAGGTCTTCGAGAATTATCCCCTACACTAGAGGGGCTGTGTCCTTCATTATAAGGAGGCGGACTTCTCATAAACATGTCGTCTAACAGTTCATCATCCGACTCCCCAATGGGCACCCAATGTTTGCACTTTTCTGTCTTCTTCTCCCCCGCAGGAGGACCACCCATTGGCATAATTGGAAACAGTCCTTCTACTATCATATTCTGTCTCCACTGTTTCATCTTTTTGTCTCGGGTCTCCTGTTTTAATTTCGTTAACCCTTTATCCATTCAAGGTTTATCCCTTTCAAAAGCCTCGATCTCCCATTCCTCTAGTGCTTCGTACTGCGTTAGTCTAGGTCTGGGATGTAAGTCATTCATGCGGGTTCTCAAATTAAATAAAATCCTGCCATTGAATGTACCTTCTAACGGGAAAGACAATATTCCATCATCTTTAGTGTATTCCGCCCAATTTTCCAAACATACGCATGAGTGATACCCTTTATCAAACATCATGAAAGATGCGGGAGTATTAGGTGGCGGTATGACAACACCATCTCTAGTTTTAATCGGTTTGTCCTTTTTGAAATAATTCTTTACTTTGTTTACAGGGGACAATTTTCTCTTATTTCCGTACATAATGTCGGTTTTATGACCTTTCCACTGATTGTTCTCAAACCCTAAATATCGAGGATCAGGTCTGGTATGTGGTCTATACGAGTGCCACATACGATTTCTGCGAGTGACTTTGTTTACAAAATCACTCCCAATCCAAGTGCGTCTTTTATTTTCGTGCGACCAATGAAGTGCACGGTTTAAAATAATCTCGACCAATGGGTGCGCGGCCTTTCGCGAGACAGTTCTCACGCTTCGGCACTCACCCCTCCTTTACAATTCCAGCTCCGCTACACACCCGCTGTGTCTACCAATCCCAGCGCGGCACAGAGTGACGTCAGAGCAGCTTCGCAACTGACTCCCTCCTTCACAAGGTAACGGAAACTTGATTTCTCTTTTAAACTGCAAGTGCTTTAGTTAATTAACAACATAAACACATTCGCCACTGTACTCAAGTGTCTAGACAGTAAGGATTTGTTTCACTGCAAGTAAACTACTTCCATTTACTTTTCACACACTACGGATAGATCTCTTCTGCCTACCCTTCACTCAAGCATTAGGGAACCTGCTACTTCTTTGACTCATCCACTTCTTTTCGGGATATATACAGAGCCTAAAGTTTCCCCAGCGAACCCCCTTGCTATCACCCAAGCTCCGACGAACCTGCTACTCCTTCTGGTGTGACCCTTACTAGGTTATATCACAATAGAAGTTTTGCCAGCGAACTCGTTGCTATCATTTATTCAATCTATATTCAGAAAACCCTAATTAGTGCTTCCAGTTCTGCCTAACCTGCACCAAATTTCCTTAAGTAAGTGACCTCAAAGGGAAGTGGATTCTCTTCACCACTCGCTATTCAATTCCCCGGGGATTCCCAACAAACATAAAACACTTTACTAACTAATGGATTAATACATTTGTCAATATAACAATAAGAAAAACAATTTAAAACATTTCATAATTCTTTTCAAGCAAACATTTCACGTGATTGATCAAGTCACAAAAATAGTTTGCTGTTTTAGCAGCAATAAAATTCTAGCAGCATCCAACCTAGCTTAACTAGTCAAAGCTAATTTTAACTAGTCCCTTACCATAGCTCTGCTACCAGAAAATTACTGATAGAGATCGCAGGTCACCCGGCCAATAATTTCACCATACACGTACCAGGCCCATATATTTTTTTTCTCCAATTAAATCATATACATTACTCGGGTGACCTTACACTCTACTACCAGTAACCCTGGTTCCTTCCTATTTATTTCTCGTGTACCCGACTTACCAATCCACCGTTACGGGTACCTATGACCACAATGGATCAGGGAGCTAGCTGTAAAAGAAAGGCAGGCAAACACTATACCAACTTTATATTTTCTTTAATATCCATAAAATGACCACAGACGACTGGGAAGTTTTAAAGGTTTATCTAAAATTCAGAATCGGAAAGCATACAATTTACCACCAAGAGGCAGTCAATAATCAAGATAACGAAAATCACATAACCATATAGAAAGAATATCAGGGCAACCATTTATGAATCTTATGTGAGGTGAGAACAGGGAACAAGCTAAACAGATTTCAGAAATGGAACTTCAAGAATGGATAATTATCAATGGATAATTATAAACGGGCAACTTAAGCACGCACTAGAGTTTTCCTACTGGGATATACTTCAAGGGTAAGATAAAAGTCAGGAAAAATCCTATACCTCTATAGGAAGGGGAAAAATGGAACACGCTATAATTCTATCGACATTACTTCGGTCAGCGTGAGAAAGGGGAAATTTATAAACCACATCTATATCTCATAAACGGTATGAAGAATTTAGCTTAAAGGAAGGGTAAGATAGGAACATGCTAGAAAAACAGCGATGACGTTTGAGCTTTCATTCAGTAGCTTTGCGAAAGCATGGAAAATCAATTATGCGCAAAAGTATTTCTTTATTGAAGCAAAGACAGAAAAATAGAAAGGTGCAGTATAGAGTTCTCAGCACTATATATTTACCTAGAATGGTGTGAAGACCAACCCTGGACACGGATCAGTCAAGGACAGGAAAAACCCCAAGGAAGGACAGTCATCAATGGGACAGCAGGTGCAGAATGGACACCCCAGGACAGGACAGGAAAACCAGATTAGGATCAGGACAGGACCACCAAGGAACGACCAGCACCCGCAGTTTGGAAGCAATGCCTGCGCTCCACCCTCTCTGCAGCTATCAGTCAAAACACCGATTGGGTTAGCGAACTCCCCAGCAAAGTGCTCCGCCAGCACTTAAGGTTTAGTAAAACCTCCAGAGTCTATGGTATATTTCGGACAGAGTGCTCCGCAGCCCTCTGTATTCAGTCACCTATTGAGTGCGTTGGGTCAGTGACAGGTCAGCTATTCAGACAAGTCGGACAATTTCTCTAGCTAAACCTAGGCTAGGTATACTGTTTTCGGGTCAGTGTACCACCCCCCAAATGTTGCAAGTGTCAGAATCCCCAATTTCAATTGGTCCCCAAGTAGGATAGGTCAACACACCAAACACACCAATCACATTACATATTCTAGGACCGCCTATTGGTTTTGGGGTTCCCACGATATATTTGACAGAATACAATAGAAAATAACATTTGTTGCAAGTTAGGAACAGTTCAGCTCCATCCTTCTGGGTCGCAGGTCGTGTTCTCAGGAGCATCTTGACTGTGGCTGCCAGCTGGCTAAGTTCCATTGCTCAAGGTTGCCTTCTCTCTGCCATGGCGACATGTGCAGTAGGGACTTTGAAGATGGTTCGCGTCTCACTCAGACCCCCAATATCGCGGTACATGAAAAGTAAGCGAAAACAAATTAAAACATAGAAATAAATGAATTCACTGTATACCATGAGTAGCTACTCTATACCCCTTACTTAAAAATATATACTATGGCATTATAATTAGTGCAACAGACAATAATACGAGAGCATCTGTGCAAGCTTCACCACGTTAGGACACAGACAGCCATTTTAGAAGCAAGTACGCAGGCACACAGTTTCCCACCAGAACTGCAACTACGTCACGTCACGTGAGTGTGACTAACGCATGCGCAGAAGAAAACCCACCAAGCAGCGGCCATTTTTAGGAACAAGAGTTATTGAGTTAGTAAACACATAGGCAAGCATCACTAGGACACCCAAAATGTTCAGAATAAGGGAAATTAGAAAGACGCACAGGTTGAGTTACATGATTATAAGTTATTCGAGGTTCTTGATTTCAAGCAAGTCGCGTAATATGCAAAATCTTCCTCTATCATTGGTAGGTGGACAAAAAGTGGATTTTGTGCGAAGTCCTGTGGTTTCGGTGTTTCTTACTTCCGGGGTGTCTTTAAAAAAAGTCTTCAGACGTATTTTTCTACTTCATTTTTACAAAGTCCGTTGGTCGAACAGGCACAAAGGAGAGCCCCTTTTCAAGCACTGCTATTTCGGGGTTGATAAGACTCGATCCGATAGATTGAACAAAGATGACGTTGTTAACTCCTGTAGTATTGGCGTCTCGTCCTCTTTGTTCGGAAGTAAGAAACACAGAAACCACAGGACTTCGACAAAATCCAATTTTTGTCCACCTACCAACAGAACCCCCAAAGAGGTTATTACCTTTGAGAGAGCAATATTATCAGGGATAAATGCCCTTGAAAAGAAGAAACAATTTGTCAAATTTAATCTACCTGAGAGTGAAAAGGACGCCATGTTTTCATTAAAAAATGATAAATCACTAATAATAAAACAGGCGGACAAAGGGGGTGCAGTTGTCCTACGGGACATCAACAGGTACAAGAAGGAGGTTAAACGGCTGCTTGACGATCCATTTTGTTACAGAAAAATCAATCACAACCCAGTGAAGGAATTACAAAATGAGCTTTTTAGTATCCAGCAGGAAGGTCTTGACCTTGGAGTACTTGGACCGAAAGAATTTGCGTTCCTTCAAAATAAAAATCCCAGGACACCCATATTTTATGTCTCGCCCAAGATACATAAAAATCCAAATGATCCCCCTGGCCGTCCAATAATTTCAGGATGTCAATCTCTCACAGAGCCAACATCAAAATATATCGACCATTTTTTAAACCAATGTTAGACAAAGTCCCGGCGCATCTAAAAGACACAACAGCATTTATCAACCGAATAACATCCATCAAATTTGATGAGTTACACCAATTGATGGTTACAATGGATGTCGTGTCTTTATACACGCAAATCCCCCAAGAACAGGCGTTAGAAACTTTGGAGTTGTTTTTAGATCAAAGGGAGCAACCCAGCAGAGTCCCAACTAATTTCATTTTGAGACTGGCTACAAAAAAACTATTTTCAATTCGACACAGAGTTTTTTTATCAAATCAAGGGGGTAGCAATGGGCTGTCCCTTTGCACTGGAGTTAGCGGTCCTGTTCATGGGGTTATATGAAGACAGATTCATATATAACAACAACCCATTTGCTGAATATATCACAAAGTACATGCGATATATAGATGACGTCTTTTTCATTTGGTCAGGAACACAGGAGAGATTGACAGAATTCATGACATAGCTTAATATGAGGACGGAAGACATAAAATTTAGCTACATTGCATCTAACAAGAACATCACTTTTCTGGACGTCCAAGTATATTCAACAGAGGGCACACTGGGCACAACTTTATTTCGAAAATCCACTGACAGAAATAAGGCATTACATTTTACCAGCCATCATCCTAGGAGCCTCAAGCAAAACTTACCCTTTGGCCAATTTTTAAGAATTCTGCGGCATTGTTCCAGCAAAGAGGAATACTTCATACATGCTAACAGTCTAAAGGATCGGTTACTCGCAAGGGGATACCCAAAAAAACTTTTAAAACACTCTCTGAAAAGGGCTTGGTGGGTCCCTAGAGAGACATTGTTGGAAAAGAAAACACGACAGGAACTGAAAAGGATTGTTTGCGTCACGGCCTTTGGTCCCAATACACATCAATTACGCAAGTTAGTCTTGCAAAACTGGCATCTAGTGAAAAATCTCCATTGTGAGTTATTGGACCCTCCACTTTTTGCATACAAAAAAGAAAAAAGCGTGGCCAATCATATCGTGAGAGCAGCTCTGCCACGAGAACTGAAATTGACATTAAGAGCCATGATGGGTTTACCCCCAGTGGTTGGACACCACAAATGCGGGAACTGTACCTGTTGTGAATCAACGGAAGAAGGCACTGTTTTCTCTTTCGATAAAATTTACTGGAAACATTTGACTTTTACTAACTGTTTAACAAAAAACATAGTGTATGGGATTTGGTGCCCATGCCCAAAACTTTACATTGGGAAAACGACACAGGAGGCAAGACAAAGAATTACCCAGCATAAGTCAAGAATCAGAAAACAGGTACCCAATGCACCCTTGGTCCAACACTGGTGTACACATGAACACAAAGAAAATGCCTTACGCTGGACGATCATCTCCAAAATTGAACATGATTCACGGGGAGGTGATATGGAATTAAAACTGGCTCAATGCGAAGCATTTCTAATAATGAAATATAATACGGCCATAACAGGGCTAAATGAAATCTCTGAGATTTACAGGGGGACCCCTGGTTGAAATTATCTTCTCATTTAGACAATGTGTTCCAGCTGCAATACCAGAATCACATCTGAGTTAGACTACCATTACCAGAATGCTTTGCGTGGGCTTTTGCAACATTTGTAACCAGTTAGTAGGAGAGTATTCTCCAGTCCGCAAGACATACAGTACTATAACCCGGCCCAACATTAGACACAACATCCAAATGCTCTCGGCAAATAGAAATGCTTCAAAAGTTACAACAATTGCCTAAAGGTCGAAGTCCCTTTAAGCAGTCGAGTGATCATATGACCATTAGTATAATCAGGAAGTAGGCTCTTTCGCTCACACCGACAACGCGCTGTTTTCGTTTGTGGAGGAGACCGCTCTGCGGCACAAGTAAGAACGCTCCCGGGAGATTAATTTGTTTTATGCAATCATACGCCGACGGGTTAGAGGCGGTACGAGTAATTTTAATTCTTTTTGCAGTTCATTTGTGGGAACCGCGGGACAAAAACATAAAAAGCCACGGCTTGCTCCAATCTACGCCACGAAAAGTCCCGGCTAAGCGACAACCACGCTAAGACCGGGTAAGTGTTCATGACCTGCAATGCTTCCTTTAAGCAAGCACATTATGTTCAATCCTCGAGTAGACATTTCTGACTCTAACCTCTCATTTAGGTACCCAAAGCCAACACCACAAAGTGTGAAGGTGAGCTTTTTTACTGGCACAGTCCACGCTTAATGAATGTTACAAAGAGACCATAGATTGTCATAAATGTTATTTTTTCGTCTTTTTTTGTTTCGACCATTTGTGATAACTCCACATCTGACCACATTGTGACAACATAAATAGGAGAATTAAGGTAGGCGCTGTTAAGCCGGTTGGTGGCTGTGTATAAACGCAAGTTTGTCCCTCAGATAGGTTAACTTTGGTATAACCGTTTTTGTCTTGTAGAAATCGTGTTTGGTCCTGAGGAGAACCTCGTAATAGGGGGTTCGAAACGCGTCGACCCCGTAGGTCCTGTGCCAGTTATAAGAATCTAAAATACTGAGTCAAATACAATATGATCTGTTCTGACCAAATTTTTGTATTTTCAAAATTATAAACGACAAAGTATACTGTATTATATGATTTAATGAAATGTTTACACTGACACGGACCCATACCTCAGAGGTATTTGTTTTTGTTCATAGGAACAGTAGTGGTATGTCTGTTGTGTGAAAAATTCAGTGTGGATGTGTTGTATAGTGGTTTATGATCTGTTTTGTAAAAAGTTGTATCTATTTGTATATTTTGTATATATTTCGGATATGCACAAGAAATTCTTTTGAAAAAATAAGAAATCTTTTGAAAAAAGTATTGAAATAAACTAGTAACAAATGTTACATCAGACTGATATGTTTTATTCATAACAGATCTTTGGCTATTAGAAATGAAGTTAGCCCAGTATCGGCAGTTGTGTCATTAGTTTAGTTTACATTTGACTTAGCCTTGCTGGTTAGGACTCAAGACCCGGTTTTGTTACCATTAATGAAAAAGCAGAACTAGGGGACTCCGCTAAATATACTAATAATGTACAAATACAAAATGAAATGCATTTATTCCCACATGCGAGTGCAGGGCCCACCAGGTCCCCCTCCAACAAATCTTCTCACCTCTCCCTGATAACGGCTAGAAGGGACCCTGAGATAGTCACGCTAATATCATGCCAGCAAGAAGGGCCAGACAAAGGCACAATTACTAAACGTAAACAGCTGCTCTTAAAGACAGAGGAATCTTACCCTCTGGTTAACACTCAAAATTCGAATCAAAAAGGACCAATTACCACGGCTGACTCAAGTGTCTACCAGGCGAGTCTAAATAACACAGCACACAGAGTAGAACAAAAATCCAAGGCACCCAGTGTGCAGATTACCAGTGCCTCCCTTTAACACCGGCCAATTGCTCTGGAGAACGAAGCAATAATAATTGAAGAAAACACCCCGCGGGGGCATAATCAGGCGACCCCCACAAACACCCTTCATAACTCCAACTGCAACATGTCCTTTCTAGACTCTCAAAGAGTGGGAGGAACTAGTGGCTTCATATAGCAATGACCCAAAAAACACAACAAACAGAGTAAAGATAAAGATCGTAGTGACAAAAGCAAATCGATCAAAGACACATTTTGGGAAACAGTATTAAGCACGATGCAATACTCAACTGCAACACTACAATATCAATCCCATAGAATGGATTTACAACTGACAGTGCTTCAAACCTTAGCAGATTTCACTTCTGCAATTGATAGGAAGCTGGCCGACTTAAATGGATTGATAAAGGGAGGCAAGAAAAAGCCTTCAACAACAAATTATTTCAGCAAGAATGTACCTGCGGCCCAATTATAGACAAACTATCCTTGTTACCAACACTACTGGGCGATTTACTATCTATCTCAGGGATCACTGAAAGAATATCGACGGACAGAATATCGACCATCAAAAATATCGTTGAGAAAATATCGACAGTCAAAATATCGAGTTTCTATCTACAAACAGGTAAGTACAAAAATATCGAGTTAAAAATATCGTTTACAAAAATATAGTTGTAAAAAATACCCCTTTACCCAAAAACTGAAAACTGACCCTGAACCCTAAAAATACCCCTTTGCCTAAAAACTGAAAACTGACCCTGAACCCTAAAAATACCCCTTTACCCAAAAACTGAAAACTGACCCTGAACCCTAAAAATACCCCTTTACCCAAAAACTGAAAACTGACCCTGAACCCTAAAAATACCCCTTTACCCAAAAACCCAAAACTGACCCTGAACCCTAAAAATATAAACGATATTACTTCACTTACCTTAAAAACGATATTACTTCACTTACCTTAAAAACGATATTTTGGCTGTCTATATTCTGTCCTGTCGATATTTTCTCCAAACGATATTTTGGAGTCGATATTATGTCCAAACGATATTTTAGAGTCGATATTATGTCTGTGCACCCTATCGCAGCAGTAACTGTTACTCAGACAGCGGCAAGCCCTGACAAAGAGGGAAATAAAAACTGAACCCCAAAATACTGAGACGTTGACTTTAAATAGGACCAAAAAAACAGGAGAGAGTGGGACTTCGCAACATTCCAACACAGCCACTCCAGAAAAAGTAGTAATAAAATTATCAGAATCAACTAATAAAATTACGCCAACTAATACCCGTCGCAGGAACAAAAGGAAGGGGAATAAAAAGAAAACTACTGCTTAGACTCAACATCTGATCAATCGGTTACTATGGCGACCACAAGTCAAGAATATCAAAGCTATAAACAACCATTGTTCCTCAGTTTCATTACTAGAAGAAGGCACAAAAGACGGATCTACACAATTGCAAAAAACACTGAGAGGGGACTCACACTCCTTATCAAAAAACAAACAAATAGTGCTCCAGTAACGGAAAGAAACAAACTCAGCAAACAACCAGAAATAATCCCCAAATCCACCAGTAAAACTCATAAAACCCCAAGGCAAGTCCCCCCCATGTCCGCAACCTACTATCGGAAGACGAGAGACTAATAATATCAGAGTCCACAAGCAGAGAGTTACATTACCCACTAACGAAAAATCCAGAGCTAACTAGAGACACTCAAGAAAAAACCTGGGCTCCCCAAGGCCAATTATCAACCATTGATAATAGCATTGACAGTAAAACAAACGTCCCTGACATCTTTAGTTTACATCAGTTTACAACCGTTACTAGTCACTACCCTGAGCCCTCGACCCAGGAATCCACCCAAGAGGAGGAGTTTGACATGATCATCTTTGCCCCCTAATACAAGTCTCGAGGCTGTGCAGACATCTTAAACAGAGGGAACATGCTACGGCTTCTGCAAGCTATCCCAAAAATAGCCAATATTCATACTTCCGATCTATTGTTTGTTGAGTTTCTAGCAAACAATGACCTGCCAAACTCCGAAGCCTCCAAATCTAGTTGGAAAACATCAGAGATAGCTCGTAGAATTATTCAAGAAGGTAAAATATTTCAAAGCTGGGGGATCACCCTAAAATCAATGTCTAAACCACTATACCCGGCTCCATTTCTAATCACAGACAGTCAACCCAGACTGTCGAGTTCAGTCCTAAGGGGAGCAAGGGTCCGCTCCCCAACAGACGTCCAAAACCTTCCAAAGGAATCCTTGTCCACGAACAGAAGGCAAGGGCTACAACGTATAATTTTCTTAGCACAATCAAATTGACATAGTTCCCCCCCTCAATCAAACCTTCATTTGGGCCCCAATGAAGTTAAAATATGTACCTGGAACGTCAACGGCTTAAAATCCAACCTAAGCGACTATGACTTTCTGAACTTCCTTGAAACTTTTGACATCATTTTACTCCAGGAGACCTGGGAAGACAAACCCCATTGACTTACAAGGCTACAATTCCAGCTTCACTCTGGCCACTAAGGGATCCATTTTCGGACGCCGCTCTGAGGGTCCTCCTCCTCCCTTCCATAGCAAAAATTGGAGAAATGCACCCCAAAAAAATTTACATCACCCCTCCAAATTGTATTCAGGCTTCAATAGTGAAGTTGATTCTTAACCAGACAGCACAGAAAGTAATACCGATAAACATCTACCTACACCCTAAGCACAAACTAAAAACATCCAAGGAACTGATCAAGGAAGTCACAGGAGTAATGGAAGAAGAGGATACAGATAACGTTATCTTGGCTGGAGATTTTAATATGCACCTTTTAGGGAATAGCCAGGAAGACGACCTCACAAAAGACCTGACTGGTGCATGGAGAATTCCGAGTCACGGCCCCTCGAAGGAATCCAGATCAGCCAAGAGTTCAAACTACCTCCACTCAGAATTCGAGCATCTGAACTTGATGGCAGTAAATAGCCATTTTAAGGGGGACAATCCTCCAGTACATACATAACATTCAGCCAAAACATCTTCCTACCTTGATTTTACATTCACTACGTTATCCATGTTTGACAGGATAGCCTCATTCCAAATAGGCAAGAACATACTTAGCGATTAGATGCCACAAGAAATTAAACTTCCAGTGACCTCAACATTATCCTTGGAGGCCGACAAATTCATCATTTCGGTAGGAACAACAGACCTCAAATGTATGAGGTGCAAGTCAACAAATATAGAAACAGGAGCAGCTACAGCTAAAGAAGTTCTTAAGCAAGTATAGGATAACCTACGTCAACCGTTGGAAAGTTGGGAATACTTTATCAGTTCCCTTGACGATAAATTTACTACCAAAACAGGCCCAAAACGAAAGAACGGAAACGACTCACTGATGATGATAGTAAAGAGCCCAGACTGTAAGAAACTGAAACTAACAATAAATCAATTATTATGACAACTCTGGAGAAAACCGGGAAATCAGAGCTTGCAGCAGCCTCTTCGTGATTCAAAGGCCCTTTTTAAGCGAAGAAGACCGATCAGGAAAATTACCATGAATAACACATTTTGGGCTAAAGTTCTCTTTGGCGCAAAACAGAAAAACAGTGCCCAATTTTGTCAATCCCTAAATGAATTACATCGGCCAAATCACCTCGGAATTAACTCTTACATCACTGAAGAGGCCTGGGTAGACTTCCTTTCTAACCATTTTAATGACACAGAACAAATAGCTAAACAACCTAAAGATCTGGGATCTGAGAGTTCCAGCAGGATTGCAAAGGAGCTAATACAACATTGCCCACCTTCATTTGAGGATAGAGAACGAACAGTGCCATCCCAACAATAACGGTTAACAACTCCAACTTATGCACAAAATGATACATGGAGATTAAAGGAGGTGCACACCAACTAACCCAACAGATAAAGAAACAAATAGCAAGGGGACGACTGGCTGGAGCCCCTGGCCCAATGGCATTCCACCAACACAGTTAAAAAAAGACCCAGACAACTGGAGCAACGCACCTGAACCTGTCTCTAAGTATGCAGATAGAAACTCCACAATTCCTGAGTCATGGAGAGGCTCAATTATAAACCCACTTTATAAACAAGGTGCGAGGTCTGAGCCGCAAAACTATCGCCTGATAACCCTGATTGACATCGAGGCTAAATACTTTGCAGGGCTCCTCCTAAATGACCTAGCCACTTGAGCCAAAGAGAATCACATAATACCGCCAACACAAACAGGATTTCTGAAAGGGCAAGGTACAATAACCAGCATAATGGCCCTGACCTTGCTCATGGATGCAGCTAAACAGGGAAAATACCCGCTTTTTCTTTGTTTCATAGACTTTGCTGCAGCATTCGATCACATCGACCGAACAAAACTTTGGCAAAAACTGGACGGCTGGGGGATCCCTTCAACTCTCTCTCACCAACTAAGGAACCTCCACACTAATACATTGGCCAGGATAAAGCTTGGTGAAGTCTACATATATCAAAAAAATATCCTACCACAAAAGGGCTTAAACAAGGGTGCGTTCTAGCCCCTCTGCTCTTTAATCTTTTCCTAGCAGACCTTCCGGGGGAGCTGAACAGCTGTGCAGCCCATGCACCAAAACTAGGGTATTCCACTCTGTCAAACCTGTTATACGCGGACGACGTAGTCCTGATAACTAGGACTCCAATTGAACTCCAGCATTTACTGAATGTAACCTATAGACTTTTGCAAGAAAACACACAAAAAATAAACTTCAACAAAACAAAAATTATGGCAGTCAATTATCGCAAGAAGAAACACCTTAATTGGTTCCTCGACCCACATCCTTTGGAACAAGCAGTAAGCTACAAATACATAGGGGTAACTGGATCAAAATAATTAATCGAAACCGCAAGTAGAATCCTTGCGGAGAAAGGGGGTAATGACTTACCTTGCCATGAATCCCCTAAAGAAGCTTTTACTGGATCTGACGTTTGACCCTCTGCAAGCTAAACTCCAGCCAACAATAACCTATGGGAGCGAAGCACTGAAGGGAAAAGATGCAACAACCCTTGATAATATAATATCCAACTCATACCGAGCGATCTCTCAACTCCCCAGAATGGTCTCCCCAGCACAAATCCGACTGGAATTTGAGCTACAAAAACAATCTTTGGAACGCATGGGAGCATATGTGAAATGTTGGCATAAGATCAAAGGCGACGAAAAAAGAACCCTGAACGACCATCTTTGGATGGAACTTTCTCACCCAGGAAAATCACCAATAGGTCTATACCTCCAGGAATCTATTATACACTTAGATCTAACAGACTTGTGGAACGTCCTGATGAACCATCTCATTAAAAAAAAGTAACAAAGGTATCCCGTTTATTATCTGCAATAGAGGATACAACACATACAAAACACTTAAACCCCAGTTCTACTTGAAAATGGGAAAAAAAATTAATATCAAGGAAAAATTCCTAAAACTCAGGCTGGGGGTTGGGCCCTTTAATCAATTCATGCCACCTTGGGAGAGAGAGAGAGGAGTCCAGTCTTGTCATTCATGCGGCAGCGGTGCCGAGGACGCAATTCACGTCATATGCACCTGTAGCATACTAAAAGATGTAAGGATCACCCTGTTAAAGCCAGCGTTCAAACCGTATGGAGTTAGATCGTGCAGACAAGCGGTAATGCTGTGTTTCATCCCTGAGCTGGTCCAGCTAAATTGCCGGCTAATTAAATACCTTGACATAGCTGCAAAAAGGTTGAAACACTGGACGGAGTCGCCCAATGACTACTTACTACAAGAACTGACATAATCAGTATATGAACGGACACAGTCAAAACAATGCTTACAGCACGTGCAGAATATTTTAATAATTTGTGCACTTTCTTTAACGTCTCGTAAAATTTTATTAAACACCCTAATTATTGTTGCTGATAAAAAGATGGGATTTTTTTTATAGTTTTATCAAAAATTGTAATTTTGTATGCAATGGTTTTAATAAATCAAGCATAATAAATAAACTTCAAAAACTTCACTGCACAAAATGCATCCTCACATCCATTTTTAGATGCAAGAGTGCATTTTGCGCTAAGAAAATTGCGCCAAATGCCCACTCTCCCCCTTTGTGGATTTCCATGAAATTAAACTCCACCAATTCTGCCGACCCCTGATAAATGGTCTTCACAAAGATTAGATCACAAAACACTTGAGATGCTGCTACGCCTTTATGTACTGAATCCCGCACAGTGGTAATGGTCCTCAACCCACTATGAGTGCACACGCGGCGGTCGCAGGACAGATCCTGGACCTTATATTGTCATGGACAGACCGAGGCCTCGGCAGACGTGCCTGACACAAGGCCAAAATAAAATCCAGACCACAAGATACACAGAAAGATGGGCACTGAGGTTGTGTGAGGCTCATGTCAGCCTCTTGTTGGCCTAATGTCAGTCGCCCTGGAGCCTGTGTGAGGCTCATGTCAGCCGCCCTGGAGCCTGTGTGAGGCTCATGTCAGCTGCCCTGGAGCCCGTGTGAGGCTCATGTCAGCGCCCTGGACCCCGTATGAGGCTCATGTCAGCCTCTTGTTGGCCTCATGTCAGCCGCCCTGGAGCTCATGTGAGGCTCATGTCAGACTCTGGGCCTCATGTCAGCAGCACCAGCACCTCGTTTGAGGCTTTTTACGGCCTTTTGTTGGCCTCATGTCAGCCGCCCTGGAGCCCGTGTGAGGCTCATGTCAGCCTCTTGTTGGCCTCATGTCATCCACCCTGGAGCCCGTGGGAGGCTCATGTCAGTCTCATGTTGGCCTCATGTCAGCCGCCCTGGAGCCCGTGTGAAGCTCATGTCAGTCTCATGTTGGCCTCATGTCAGCCGCCCTGGAGCCCGTGTGAGGCTCATGTCAGTCTCATGTTGGCCTCTTGTCACCCCCCTGAAGCCCGTGTGAGGCTCATGTCAGCCTCATGTTGGCCTCATGTCAGCCCCCCTGGAGCCCGTATGAGGCTCATGTAGGCCTCTTGCTGGCCTCGTGCCAGCCCCCCTGGAGCCCGTGGGAAGCTCATGTCAGTCTCATGTTGGCTACGTGCTGTTGTGAGCAGGGCTTCTCCATAACTAAAGCCACAGTCGGAGATCCCCCTCGGTGAGATGTGCTGAAGCTGCTGGATGTTTCCAGTCTGATTGTCATCAGGAGATCTGTGGTGTTGATTCATTTTCTGCTGAGCGGTCGCATATGCAGAAATAACATTGTGGCTCTTTATTGTTGTAGAAAACTATCTTTTTCATTCCATTAAGTGCAAACCCACCTTGCTAATTAGCACCTTGTATGCATGCATCTATGTATGCACGCATTTATAAATGTATGAAGGTGTATATATATATATATATATATATATATATATATATATATACATTCACTGAAAAAAACATAGGTTTCACACACGTTATAGTTAGGGATAAGCAGTTAAAAAACCCTAGAAATTCACTGAAAAAACCATAGGTTTCACCCATGTTATAGTTAGCTGGACATTTCTCTCATACAAAACCATTGAAATTCCCCCGTTATAGTTAGTTCAGCTAACTATAACTCGCGCACCCACAATGCACTGCTGTTGACATCACATATTACATCACTCATGACTTGGTCAGTGACATCACTGATGACATCACTGATGACATCTGAAATGACATCACTGATGGCATCATCCAGTGAATGTGTGTCTTTTTGAAAAATAGATATTTTTAATATATGTATATCTAAAGGTCGATTGAAGAATAAATGGGTAAATAAGTCTCTGGATGGATGTTTTTTTGTAAAAATGATTGCATAACTGACTTATTAAGTGTATCTTAGTGAATACATGTATTAGCGAGTAATGTTTAAATATGTTAATATCTGTATCAGTGTCTCACTTTGTCTATAAGTGGCTGCATGGGTTGGTGACTAGCTTTATGAGTGTGTATATGGGTTATTAGTTTGTTTATTGAGTATCAGTATGAGTGTCTGTATGGTTCGGTGAGAGATATTACTTAGCTTATAGATGCATCAATGAGTGACTCACTGTATGTGTTTTGAAGACAGTATGTGTGCAAGACTGTATGGGTGGATGAGTGTGATTATGGGTGTGTTAGTGAGTGAATGACTGTCTCAATAGTATCTTAATGAGTAACTACATATGTTTTAATCTAGTATATGTCAGTATTGATGTATATAAGTGATTATAAATGGCAGTGACAGATTGGAAGAGTTCCTGTATAAATAAGTATGTGTTTCTATACCTGATTCTTTAAGAGAGTAAGTATGTGTACGTTTCTGTAGAAATAAGTGTAGGGGTGTGTGTAGACCTGTATATGCAAGTAAATGGATGTTTTATAGTTTATTTCCATGTGTGAGTATGTGTGTGAATAACTCTATGTATAAGTGTAGGTGTGTAACAGGATGTATACGTGTATGAGTACATATGATGAGTGAGTACATGCATGAGTGACTATATACAACTACTGCTGAATGAGTGAATGTATATGTAGATGCTGGAATTACTAAATAAGTTGTTGTAACTGGTAATGGTATCTCCATTTTTTGAAAATGTTAGTTCCTATTTTTGAATGTGTGTATCAAAGGCAATATTAGGGTGAGAGGAGGTCTGCCACTCTTTCGCAAGGATCATGTCATCAATGATGTCATCAGTGATGTCATTTGAGATGTCATCAGTGATGTTATGAGTGATGTCACTGACCATGTCATGAGTGATGTAATATGTGATGTCATCAGCAGTGCATTGCGGGTGCTAACTATAACATGGGTGAAACCTATGTTTTTTTCAGTGAATTTCTAAAGTTTTTTAAATTCTCATCCCTAACTATAACGTGGCTGAAACCTATGTTTTTTTCAGTGAATTTCTAAGGTTTTTTAAATGCTTATTCCTCACTATAACATGGCTGAAACCTATGTTTTTTTCAGTGTATATGTATAGGCACTGCAAAACTAAACACCCACTTCCTTTACAAAGAAATGGAAAGTTTGCATCTCTACAACCTCTCTAATTTTTCACCTTGGTCATCTTACACACAATCAACACAACAACCAGAAATACACACACCTACTTGCTACCATTCTTGCCTGAGCTTATCAATTATTCTTCTTTAATTCAAATTCAAAGTGCAGGCCCTTTATTCAGCCTTCTTGGTAACTACTACCCGTGAATAGCAGTGGGTAATTTGCACACTTCCGTCCTTTCGTGTGTCTTTTGTACCACAAACTGCGGCACGTTTACAAACTCCTTGTGCCCCTTTTGCATCATTTTTCCCATGACCTTGAAAATCTGCCCAACTGTGTGTACTTTATGCACTAGCTTTCTTCCTTAGATATGGTACTAGTTTCTCTTGCTTCCACTGTGGAATCCAACACCCTATCTGTGTAATGACCTGGAAATCGAAAGATCCACTTCACTGACAATGCAGTGGGTAGTTAACGTCTCTCCAGCCTTTCTTATTTTTCAAGTTTTTCATCTTCCACTCAATCTACACATCATCCACACATACACACATCTAATTGCTGCATTCCTTAGCTGTGATTATCAACTATTCTTTTATTTTATATTCATATTCAAAGTGCAAGCCCTTTATCGAGCCTTTTTTGTTGTAACTACTGTTCCAGGAATTCTATTCTTACACAGAACTGTGCATAAAGACTTAGGACCTCAGTGAATTACGGTGTACCAAAACCCACCTTACTACACAAACCCCCTACCAGACTAGCAATCAGTGACTCATTGGTTCTTTGCCTTAGAGCAGTGTTTCCCAAACTGTGGTCCGCGGACCCCCAGGGGTCCCTGACACATTCCCAGGGGGTCCGCAGGCAGCAGTTTTAAAAGCACTGCAAAGTATCTTGTTTAATTAGCAGTTTTCAAAGAACAATAAAAGTGTTGAGATAACAATAGTGATTAATTTCCCTGCTGGAGAGACATGAGAGTTTTGTCCAGTGGCAGCTGTGACTGAACTAAAGTAACACAGAGAGTTAATATGCCTACTGCAAAGAAGTGTAACATGCATTTTAAAAAACATTATTTGATGCATCGGTCAGTGGGTTACTGCTTTTGTCAGAGAGATTCTTTTGTTACACTGCAGTTCATAAGTGACAATCGTAATCTAGCACAGTGACCAAAAAACGGTCAGAAAACAGCTGCTTGCAAACTGCAAGGTACAAGTTAGTGACATGTTTTTTTTTTTGTCTTTCAGTATCCTGATGCTTCTAAAAAGGTTTCTTTGGGTGGAAACACATTTTTATTGTTAAAATCAATGCTAACCACTGTGTTATGTTCTGAATCCTGAGTTTGTGCTTCTCCAGACCAGCACTCCTTACGTGTATGCTTCTCCAGACCAGCCTCCTTGGCTTAACAACACACTCTAGTCAAGTCAAAATTTATATAGCGCACTACATACCCAGCGGGTCTCAAGGCGCTTGAGAGAGGGGGGGAGTTTACCTATCGAATACTACTACTTCAGAAATGCAAGACTGCACCATATTTACAAGAATATGGTGCAGCCCTGCTTTTCCCCTGCGCTGGCGCTACATTTAACAGAGGAAGATTGTTTATGTGCAGGAAGGTCCCCCTTCCTGCACATAAACAGTCTTGAAATGTCATTTTATCACTTCTGTGTGTACTGCTTAATGCATCACACATGGAAGTTACAAAATGTCCTTTTTCTTAAAAGATTGTTTATGTGCATGAAGGCTCGCCTTCATGAACAAAAACAATCCAAGGCGTTTTACAAAAACGAGGAGAAATGAAGCATTTCTCATTGTTTCGCCAAGGTAAGACCAGGTTTTCCCTGGCCTTAATTTTGGCGCTGCTTCCCAGTTACGCTGCACTTGTAAATAGGGGCCACCGTCAAAATCAATGGGTGTCACAGGGGAAACGCCCACCACAACACGCCCGGCCCACCCCTTTCACGCTAAACATCATTTCAAAGGGGGTCTTTTTACAAGGGACCGTTAAGCCACGTTAAGTGGCTTAACGTTGCCTTGTAAATAAGGCAAAGCCCCTATCGCCACAGGAAAGTCTCAGAAAGTGATGTTCCCATGGTGATAGGGGCTTGTAAATATGCCACTAAAATCATTAATAATTTGAGTTTTTGTTTTGTGTGCACATGTGTGTTAATTTTTTACGAATTACGGTTTTAATGTTTGAAATTTAAATCCTACAAATTGGTTGGGGGTCCCCGGCTTCCAGTGGTGACTCAATGGGGGTCCTCAGGAGTCAAAAGTTTGGGAACCACTGCCCTAGAGCAAAAACACCAACGACTAGTCAACCCAGAACATGCGACTTAGATTACATGAAGTAACGTGGATAACAATAGCACTCTTTCATTATAGTCTTACACCAGTCCAATACAAGATGTAAATAAAGACACGTGCAACTTTGAAATGTTTATTTCTAACGCCAAAATCTCATGCACAGTACCTTAGATAATACAACCAAACATATTATCACAAACAAGGTTGTCAGCATTGTTACTATTCTATAAGATACAAACGGAAAAAGCATCCTATAGTGCTAAAGGTAAACAAATTTAAAATATACCTACATTTCACCCTCCCTACCTAGCAGATTAGTTTATAACTACAGAAAGTCTCATAGGATTACATGGTCAGACCCATACCTCTGGTACTCAGCAGTAGTGGATCACATTCAGTGCTCAACAAACTGTCAACATATGAATGTTCTCCAACTCTGTGTAACTTTGCCTCCACAATGCATTATGAAACGCACAAGTATCAGAGGTGGACACAGCTGCATATGTATTATGGGTCAAACTTACGAGGATCATTCTGAATAACAGACACGCTATTCAAGAAAACCTTGATGTTCCATGCTCTCACTATACACACAAAACTAGCGAGGCACTTTACAAATCTAGCATACCAAATTATTCTCATATAAAACAAAATACTCAGCCTTCTCTAAACAATATCACAAGTATGTGTCACGTGCAAAGCAGAGCAGGAAAGCAAAAATATCGTGTTTTCTTCTAATAAACCCATGCTAACTTAACAGGGTGTGAGTGGAAGGCTCAGCCCCACGGCACCCTTTCTTCATCAAAGCACGTGATATAAACGTGGGCAAATTAGAAACGCAGACTCCAAGACTAAAAACCAGAGTCAAGTTCACATTTCCAAAAAAAAGTTATTCGCTCTTTGATAGAAAGCAGTAGCTAAATAATAAAGAATACGCAGAAAAATCAGAGTCTTAATCCAACAGCGTGTAAGCACAGTATGTATCAAATGCCTCCAACAGGAAGTCATTGTTCTCATCTGAAAACATTTCAGCCATCCAATAGTGGGAATGAACATACATGTTCCTCAACGACCGGAGCCTCTATCACCATCGGAGGAAAACTCGGGTCATCTTCAATGTAACTGCGTGCCAAGAACTCAAGCGCCGCTGCAAAAACTTTCCAACGTCCCATTATTCCATGTGTTGCTGCTAAGGCCATAATCCCGCCGCCAGAACAGAGCACATCATGAACCACTAAAGGACTCATCAACTGGTCGTAATCCGCGTTGGGAGACACCGTACTGCAGAGACACAAATCCAGGGCCCAGTCGAAATCACAGCTCAGGCAATGGAACGCATGTGAAAAAGCAGAATCGAAACGATAATTCATAAGCTGCACTTAACGTTGCAAGAGGCAGCGCTCCATAGTATCTAAGCATTCGGTTGCGGATCAGCAACAACCGAGAAATATTGTTGTCTGCTGCAAGATGTGCATCCATGTTTAAGTAAACAAATTAATACAAGCACACCGGCTTTTTTCCAGCGTCTTTGGTGAATTGTGCTTAATGTGACAAGACGCTGGAAAAAATGCAATGAAAAAACGCTGACAAGACACCAAATATAGTTTCTACAGAAGTCACAAGACCAATTCTTATAACTTTAAAAAAGTAAGCTAACCCCCTACTTGAGGAGGAATTAAAGATAGTCTAAATTAACTCCCTAAAATTCCACGGCACGTCTGTGTTTAGCAAAGCAGACACTTCTGTGCGGGTGTTTGCTACATGAAGGACAAATGTTTCTCTAGCAGATGTAAGAGCGACCTCTTTTTGAGACAATAGCGCTCTTATACGGCTCATTTCGTTGACTCTTCTTTCAAGGTCGGAATCGACATCCAGATCGAAACATCCAGCTTCCCATGCAGAGGAGTAAACACAACTTTTTTACACCAAACCACACGCTCAGTTACCGTAATCATGTAAGCATTGCCTGCTAACATCGCACAATAAGCCACACAGCTGAATCGGATCTCCAATAAGTGACCACTTCTAACTATTCTGATAGCTCGCCCTGTGCTCTCATTTGACAGTGGGAGAGTGATCGCACCATAGTTTCTACTGTTAATCATTCTCAGCATACGCTATGAATATGATAAAACTGCGATAATTTTAACACCGGTCCTTGATAATATGCGAATTTCTCTGGCTTTATATGGGTCAAATGTCCAACTAACTATAACGTTTGAGGCTCTAAGAAGTATCAGTAGCCACGGGCAGAGTGTACATCCTAGATCACATGTGATAAACAGTAAACAGCAATGTGTAGATTTATTTTGCTGTACGCTCTGTTGTCAGGCTTTACCAATATAGTAGTGTATTATATGTGAGACTTTCAGATTCACATTTGACATGCATTGCTTGACTGTAATGAGTGTTATCACTGTATATGACGTAGCATCACTGCTGATCCTCCCTCCATCCGAGCACATTCATATGTGTACACTTTGCGATAGCAACACTTTCAATAATACCCAACACCATTGACATGCATGTCTGCGCATATCCACAACCTTGACAACGACATGTAATGTTCGCCATTCAATCTTTTCAAACACCATCTCATTAACAATAGTTTCCGCCCTCCCGGCACATGCTATACTAATCTAAATTGCACACTCTGCGAGGTCAAAACTACAAATAAAAACACATAAATAAATGTATTCGGCAAACAGGAACTGAACAACGCCCAAGTCCCCGAAATAGTTATTCACAACCCTGTGCTGGGCTGGCCTGGCATACGCAATCCCAGCCCACTTTGCGTACGTATAAATAGGATAACGATGTTGTCATATTTCCCAGTTCTTCCACACTACCTCAGGTGATACAGCCACACATCACAATGTGCAATAAAAAAATGGATCCATGAGGTGTACACCATCCTGGCAATCAACACGGGCTCTAAATTGTGAGCCCTACTGCCCGTCATCTATGAAAGGGATGCATGAGGTGTACACTATCCTGAAATTAACACTCCATCTGAATTGTGAGCACTGCTGCCCGTTGTGCTTGCTAACACAACAATGACAGCAGGTAAGCAGAGCGGCCTGGATGCACAAGGCCTCCAATTGAATGCTGTGCGGCGGGACGGGTGAGGTGCATCAAACGATGTTGCTGTGTGTAATGATGTGATCTCTGACCTCATTCCGTCTCATCTCTGTCTCATTTTAAAGACCTGCTGGACCATTCTGTAGGTGTGAGCTAGCGGGCAGCTCTGCCCTACAGACACCTCTTGAGAGCTGTGCTGCGGGAGGAGTGGGGTGCATCACCCTGAGTGTGCATGTGCGAATAAGCGATGTTGCCGTGCATTATGATGTGATCTCTGACCTCACTCAGTCACATCTCTGTCTCATTTTAAAGACCTGCTGTACCATACTGTAGGACTGAGCTTATGGGCAGCGCTGCCCTACAGACACCTGTTGAACGCGATGCTGCGGTAGCGGTGGGGTGCATCAGCCTGAGTGCACACATGCGAAAAAGCGATGCTGCCGTGCGTAATGATGTGATCTCTGACCTCACTCAGTCAAATCTGTCTTATTTTAAGGACCTGCTGGACCATACTGTAGGCCTGAGCCAGCGGGCAGCACTACCCTACAAACATGTGGCGTCGGCTTTTAGGACACTGTAGTGACCTCGTTACTAAGTGTACATGCACACAGGCTTCCACCACTGCATGACACGCGCACATTATGCCTCTAGCATGCGCTCTGTTCCTTCCTATATAAACATTTGTATAATGTATAATTATTTAACATTGTGAATTCTTGAGCACTCCATCTCCTCTTTGAACCACAATTACCACCAACAGTTGGTAGATCGTACTTCAAAAAAGAAGGATGCACTCAACTCTTATTTTCTATCAAGCTTGAAATAACCCTTCATTTTCCTCCAGACGTTTCCACCATTAAATTATTTCTCCCTTTTCAGACATTCCATTAATTGGATCAAGAAGGGTGGAGCGAGAGCTGACCCCGCAATGATTTCCTGGGCATTCTGACACCTTCCATCGTGGTATCAAGACACCGTCCCCAACCAGAGACCTGGTCTACTGTACAAACGTACCCCGGACTCGGAACTTGCACCAACACGTCGTGGGACACACCGGTGGTGACAGGTGAGCAGTGAAGCCTCGGTGTGCAAGAACTACAATTGAGCACAGTACTGGGGAAGGGGCTGGAGTGCAGCACCCTGGGTGCACAGGTACATGCAAGCGATTTTCCACAGCTAATAATGTAGGACTATATTATCAAAGAACAGTGATAACATTATCACCACTTTAGCGGCAGGAAACTACTGCTAAAGAGGCTATAATGGGCTTGATAATATGCCCTTGTAAATTCTCATATAAGCCCAGGTTCACACCAGAATTCTCTGGGAATTCGCAAGGGCATATTATCAACCCCTTATTGCTGCTTTAACAGCAGTTTCCTGCTGCTAAAGCAGCGATAATGTTGTCGCCGTTCCTTGATAATATGGCCCATAATCTCTGGCCTCGTGAGTTTCATTTTAAGGACTTGCTGAACCACACTCTTTCTCGCGATTCCAGCATCCTAGACAAACAGGTGATGGGAGGGTAAACACTAAGGGCGGGGTGTAGTAGGACGTCGCTCTGTCTCCTACTCCCTCTCTTTTTCTTACTCTCCCTCCCCTTCTCCCTTCCACCCACTACCCATCCCTTCCATTCTCACTATTGTCCTTTCATTCGGACTTCCTTTCTTTACCTCTTCCACATAGCACACATACTTATGTTTCATTTTTGTCTTGCAGGTTTTCTACACTGCTTCCACTGCAGTCCAACCCACGCTCATTTTATTATACTGTTTCTTCTATTAAAGTTACATTTCTATTTATTTGTGTTTTAATAAAGGTTACTTTGTTTTCAAATAAATAACTGAGTGTGTAGGTCTTCTTTTTCTGGCAACACTTGTCAAATATTTATTGTGAAAATCATTTGTTTATAAGAGATTTTAAGGAAGTTATCTAATATTAGAGTGCACCTACCAAACATAATCTAACTGACTATTAGACAAATGAAGCCTGGGTAATCGTACAACTGCAACAGTTCTATGAGTGTATCACTTTATATCACCATAAGTACTACCCGTGAGATTACCGAACAAATAAGGCACTGCCTAGGACCACCGAGGCTTCAGGGACTGCCGAGGCCCACCCTGCATATTTAAATAAAGCCCCGGAGTGTGGCGATCCCCGGACTTCAGTTGGCCTCGAACCCCCTGAACAATTAGTAAACAATACCCAGTAAGGTGGCGGTCCCCTAGGCTGCAAAACGTCTCTGTGCCCTTCTGCGCCTAATTTACATGTGACATTAAGTTCCCCAGTCCTACAGAGACCCCGCAATATAATAATGGATTGGCCATGGAACATTACCCACCAGGGGACTCATTTAGAAGAACGGGTGAGACCCCGCTTTTTTTTGGTGCTTTTTTTCTCTACATGTTTACCATCCACATCCCCTCTATTAAAGCGATAAGAGGTTTTCCTCCTCTCGCTTCAAGTAGTCAAACAAGTATTTGCTATCAGAGGGTGGAAGCCATGCACCAGCCCTCTAATAGCAAACACAAATGTTCCACAAATGCACACCCCGGGACATTGCATGACCCGCGCCTGACATGCCGCCCTCTGTAGGACCATGAGCCACTTGTTAGTATAAACGCATACGAACAATACTTACACACGTGTAGTACAGCGACCAGAATGTACAGAAGAAGCAGAGGAAGAGCAAAATATCAATCTTACCAGGAGTCGGATGACAGTTCAATGAGCTGATGACCCTGGCATGAGCAGAAACAGCAACACGATTAAAACAGGTCTTCAGCACAACACAAGCAATTTTGAAATATTGGTGAGTGGTGCTTTCTTTTTAACTTCTCCTGCTCGTCGCCAATTTTATGTAGTGAAGAGGCAGACAGCAGTGGATCCAGTAAGTAGATTTATTACAAGAAAACAAGACACCTGAAAAAAACACCAACAGGAGCAGACAGCACCGTGTACAAACTCTGCAAGGTTCCCCTCATGACAGCCCTACATTCTAACATTAAATACTTAGATTCTAGTAGAATTACATACTGACATTCTACTATGACTTACATTGGAATGCTACACAGAGCACATGACATTACAGCAATGAGCTCATGGCTTTATCCACGAGTCTTGAGATGGGAAGGGGTATACTTTTTGCTTCTCACTCCCTTTATTGTATAAACGTAAACTAAAACTTCTTCCATAGGAATGTTACAGCGCCCAGAGCACATCACTTTAAAGCAATGAGCTCACAATTTGGGCTCACGGTTTAATCCCTGAGTCTTCACACCAGTAGGGGTGAGTAGTTTGCTTCCCACTCCCTAAATATTATAAACGCATACTAACACTACTTACACACTTATACTACAGCAGCTAGTATCCTACAATGCCCAGAGCACATCACTTTACAGCAATCAGTTTGGTTTGATTCCCAAGTCTTCACACCGGTAGGCGTAAATACTTTGTTTCCCGCTTCCGCTATACTATAAACACACAGTAGCAGTCAGTGGTTCTCTTCCCACTCCTTGTATGGTATAAACGCCTACTAACACTACTTGCACATGTATGCTGCAAACACCAGACCACATCACTTTGCAGCAATGACCTCACCATTTAGAATCTCGGTTTCATACCCGAGTGTAGCACCATATCATATCATCACCATGTCACTCTGAGCAACACCGCACTTTCAGACCAGTAACAGTGACTACTTCGCTTCGCACTCCCCCACAAAGCTTACAGTGCTCCTACCCTCCTTTCCTACTTTTTTCACCCTTTTTTCCCCTTACTCGCTTCAAAGGAATCCCAAAATGGCGGCCAACACTTCCTAGTTGCAACACTATCACAGTCAATAGTGCTCGTAACTCCTCAGCCAATCAGATGGCAGAATTCCCAAATATGGATATCTGTAATTTTCGATATTTCTCAAAAACTACTGAATGAATTTACACCAAATAAATAATAGCATGCTTTCTAGACCAAGACCCTTCTCCCTGCCAAATTTGTGGTAATTCTGTTCACTCGTTCGACCTGTAGCCTTGTCTAAATTTTCCTACGGAAATTAACATGAAGAAAACACGTTTTGGGACCCCCCTTTTTTCTTGGCCCCCTCTTGACGAATCATCCCCAAACTTTAAACATAGGAGCTGATATCAACGAAGAATTAGTTTTCAACATTTCGCGAAGATTTATCAACCGGCGCCAAAGTTATTGGGAATAGAATGTTGCCATTTTCCTATGGTAACTAGGTCCTAACTATAACTACTTACTGGCGACCGCCAGAAGGTAATATATATAAAAATATATATATATATATTCACTGAAAAAACCATAGGTTTCAGGGGTGTTATAGTTATCTGGGCATTTCACTCGTACAAAACCATTGAAATTCCTCCGTTATAGTTAGTTCTACTAACTATTACTCGAGCGCACGCAATCCACTGCTGATGATGTCACATATTACATCATTCATGACATGGTCAGTGACATCACTGATGACATCACTGATGACATCTCAATTGACATCACTGATGACATCATCCAGTGAATGTGGTTTGGGTCAATATTTAAATATGTATTATATATATAGCAATGTGCATTGAAGAATGAGTGGGAGTATGGATCTCTAGAAGGAGGATTTACTAGCAGAGTGATTGACTGTTTAAGTAACTAATTTAACGTGTCTTACTAAATATGTGGGATAGTGATTAAACTGTGTGAATATCGTTATCACTCTGTCTCTTGTTGTGTAACCTACTGCATAGGTTGGTTAGTAGCTATGTGAAAGTCTATAATAGTTATTGATTAGTTAAGTGAGTATTTGTATGGGAGAGTGAATGTGTGTGTGGTTGGGTGGGAGTTATGTGACTGTCCAAAGATGTGTAAATAATTGATTTAGTAGGTATATGAGGTTAAGACTGCATGTAGAAACAGTTGTTTGGGTGAGTGAATGTCTTTATGGGTGTAGTGATGAGTAAATATATTGCTCAATGATACATGTCCAACGAAGTAGAAATTTAAAAGGCAGTGTATTTGACAGTTGTTGTATATAAATAAGTATACATAAGACTCAGTGATTGTACGAGTGACTGTATGGATAAGCGTATACTTGTAATAATGATTTTACAATACACTAAGTATGAATAAATGAAGTGGTGTTTGTATAAGTATGTAGCTGAGTAAATGTAAGTATGATCAATTGTTTGCATAAGTGAGTAGGATGATTACATTTGTGAATAGGATGTATGTTGATGCGTAATGTTGATATAGATGTATAAGTATATTTGATAGTGTTCTATTGATCTTTGCCAGCATGTATAATTGAATCTATAGGTAAGTGTTTAGATGTCTGTGTAGATCTAGGAATCCCTGAATGGGTTTTTAGAAACTTGTATTGGTGTGTCAATGGTTTCAAATATGGTACTCCATATTTTATAATGAGTGTTGAAAGGTTATACTAGTGTATGATGAGGTGTATCAGATTTTCACATGGATGATGTCATCAGTGATGTCATTTGAGATGTCATCAATGATGTCATCAGTGATGTCACTGACCATTTCATGAATGATGTAATATGTGACATCAGCAGCAGTGGATTGCAGGCGCACGAGTTACAGTTGGTAGACCTAACTATAACTGAGGAATTTCAATGGTTTTGTACGAGTGAAATGTCCAGCATAACTATAACACCCCTGAAACCTATGGTTGTGAATTTCTATGGTTTTTTATTTTTTTATTTTTTTTAAATGTATTTTTATTAAAGTCCATGAGTACTAATAAATTTATAAATTTAACAAATTAGATAACATAATTTCTCTCAAAGAACAAATAATTCACAGCGAAGACAGAAAGAAAAAACAATACAACATATCAAAATTACAAATCAATCCCGACTGTCCATTGCCTAAAATTACAAAAACTAATCGCAACTAATCTTGTTATAACTGATTCTATCTGGAAAACAGAAATACAATCATTCTAACTAAGAGAGAGAGATATAATGAAAGCACAAGGTACTACTTGTATTCCTCCATGTAATTCATACCTGCCCCCCATATCTGGCAATCTAGTTTCCTTTTCCGTCTGCCTTTCACGGCAGAAAGACTATATTCCAAATTAAAAGTTGACAGAAACCTTGCCCTCCATAACTCAAAAGATGGGTGGTCCTTTTGTAGCCACATTGATGCGATGCAGAGCCTTGCAACGGCCGTAGCAAGAAAAATCAAATATACAGAATCTATGGGTAAAATATCAGCTGTTGATTCTTTTTAAACCCCCAACAGAACCTGAGTGGCAGATAATTGTATTGGTACCCCCAAAATCTCAGCCAGAAATTTCTCTATATGTCCTGTAAACGTGGCTAATGTGCCATACATGAATAAAATACATGCACAATATCAGCAGCTTCGGTCCCACAGCGAAAACACTTAGCCCCATTTACACAACCCCACGCGGACAATTGGGCTGGCGTGTAATATAAATTGAACGCTGTTTTAAAATGTTGGGCGTGCAAATTTGATGACATGAATAATCGTCCAGCCAGCTCTAAGGAAGTCTCCAGTTGGATACCCTGACCGCCCAATCGGTTGTCCCATTTATGATTTTGAGCTTCCAAATCGTTATCTAATATATCCAACATTAAGGTATACATTGTGCCAATCTGTGAGCCTTTCCTGACAGCCTCAACAAGAGGATTAGTTTGAATTCTCCATCGGGTTTTTGAAAAATAATCACGAATTTGTAAATATTTAAAGAAGTCAGCCCGAGGTAAACGGGATTGATCACTTAATTGGTCGAAAGATTTCATGTCATTTACCAGAAATAAATCACTAACTGTACATACACCTTTGTCCCGCCATTTACACATCAACCGTTCCCAAAATACCGATAGAAAAAGGATAGTTGTTGTTAAAGGCGTATACCAAGATATCTTCTCCACCCCATACTTTTTTTTAACCACTGTCCATACTTTGTAAGCAGCGATAATACCCTTGAACCGAGTGCGCTTGTAGTAACTCCCATCCACGTTAATAAACAATCGATTTTTGGCATCACAGCCTAGCAACATTTGATAAATGGAGGAGGATTCCGCCCTGGTTGCTGAATCAGTACCAGTCAAAGGTATATTCATATGCTGCTTCATACATGCGTAATAATACAACGTAAAATCTGGAACAGCCCAACCCCCTGTTCCCTAGGTAGGACCATATACGGCATTGCTCTACGTGCTTTGCCCTGGGCCCATATAAATCTGGCACATATCGATTGCAACAAAGCAAGACTCATTCGCGGAGTCTCCAAAGGCACTGCTCTAAAAAAATATGTTATTCTTGGCAAGATCAACATTTTAAGAACATTGCATCTTCCCACCATAGTCAGATGGAGGCACTCACAGCGATCCAGTTGTTTACGCGTCTCTGATACCAACCGCCCCCAATTGGGGGCGGTTGGTATCAGATACGTGTCTAATGTTTTTTTAATGCTAGTTCCTAACTATAACATGACTGAAACCTATGGTTTTTTCAGTGAATTTCAAAGGTTTTTTAAATGCTAATTCCTAACTATAACATGTCTGAAGCCTATGTTTTTTCCAGTGAATTTCAAAGTTTTTGTAAAGGATAATTTTCAAATATTTTAATTGTTATATTTATTATTTTATACTGATTTACTACATTTTTTTAAACTATTTATTTTTAGATATTTTATTTGTTAAATTACACTATAATTACATTATACATTACATTACAAAATATACTTTCTCAGAATGAATTAATTTAGTTTAAATACTTTGCAAATAAGCAATAGACTTTTAAGTACAGTAGTTACAGTTGTTGCAATGGGCAACACAATTTCAAACACAATGCAACATTGAGCTCAATGTGAATTTCTAGTTAAATGCAATTAGTTACTTTATGGACTACTATTCTAACCACAGAACTAGATCCTACATTCAATCCTGGGACATCTCCTGTAAACAGTTGAGTAAAAGTGTTTTGGTTACAGTAGTGATTTTGAAGGAATATTATTGTATTTTAAAAGTTGACACAGAATCTTTTCACATAGAATCACGAATGCTATCCTATGGAAGGAAATTCACGCAGCAGATAAGTAGTGTTATCGTTACTTTTTCTTATTCAGTGGTGGATCCTGGATCCAGCACTGGTGCATCTCCTAAAAATTGTTGACAAAATGCTTTTAAGTCATACAGGTAATTTTTAAGGAATATTTGTTGTTTGTGAAAATCGACACATAGAAACTTTTCTGGTGACAACCAGACAATGGATTCCTATGGAAGGAAATATAAGTTACTGGTAAGTACGGTTAGAATTACTTTTCAGGGAAAGTGCTGAGCTAAAAGATGCAGCACTGGGTTCTCTCCTGATAACAGGTGAGTAAATTGGAATTCATTGTTCGGATGATTTTAGGTGAATATTTTAAATTTCCAAAACTCCACACTCAGAAGAATTTCCAAGTGAAACCAGTCAATTTTAGCCTATGGAAGAAAATTCAAGTTACTGGTAAGTATGGTTAGAATTACTTTTCAGGATCAGTACTGGGCTCAAAGATGCAGCACTGAGGTCTCTCCTGATAACAGGTGAGTAAATTGGAATTCGTAGTTCGGCTTATTTTACTTTTCTCCAGTATATATAGAGCCACTTTCCTATACCATCCCCTCCCTTCACCACTATGCAAACACACCCTCTAGCGCATTTTAAGTTGGGGAAATAATTCCCCTTCTCTCCTGAGGATCCCTAGAGTCAAACCAGCCCACTAGGTACATCCAGTAAGTGCCACAGAGCTGCGTAGCAGAGAGATGTAAAAGGGGCACGACCTGCACCACATCTCTGCAACGCAGCGCAGTGGCACTTCCTGGAAGCACCTGGTGGGCTACTTGGCCCTCATGGTCCCTCAGGATGGAAGGGGAATTTTTTCTCCAACTTAAAACGCGCCACAGGGTGTTTTTGCATACATCACCTCAGGCCCCGTCCCCTTTCTTCACCACTGTGTAAACATACCCTGTGGCCGTTCTAAGTTGAGAGAATAAGTCTCCTTCAATCCTAAGGGTCCCTAAGGTCAAACAAGCCCACTACGAATCTCCAATAAGTGCCACAGAGCTGTGTTGCAGAGAGGTGTAAAAAGGGGTGTGGCCTCTAAACACCTGTCTGCAATGCAGCTGCCTGACGCATACTGGAGATACCTGTTGGGCTATTTGGCACTTAGGGACCCTCAGTATTCAAGTGGAGTTAATCCCCCACCTTAAAACGCACTACAGGGCGTGTTTGCACAGTGGTGAAGGGGGAGGCCTGAGTTCACATGTGTGCAAACACACCCTGTGGTGCGGTTTAAGTTGCTTTCCAATGGGGCAACCCGATGGCTGGGCTGTCCTGGAAGTCCCGATGAGGGCTTGTTTGCCTCCCCAATCCCAGCCAGGGCTCTAGGAGGTTGGACACGTCTGCGCCTCGGTCCTCTCAGTCTTGTGCTGTGCACAGGTTACCAGAAAAGGGGGTACCCTTCCTCCAGATTAGGAGGCACAGGGTACGCCGGAAATCCTCACAGGCTGGGGACTCTCAGCCGGCAGCCAGATGGGCTAGGGTTGGGCAAAAACCTCCCCCCCCTGTCCGGGCCTCCATTCTCTGGCCGGCCTAGTGGCAAAGTACCTGGGACGGGCTCCATCGGGCCCCGGGCAGTCCTCCCTTGGGCATCCGGACCCGAGAACTCTGTCCAGGCCTGAGTTCACATGTGTGCAAACACACCCTGTGATGCGGTTTAAGTTGATTTCCAATGGGGCGACCAGATGCACGGGCTGCCCTGGAAGTTCCGATGAGGGCTCATTGGCCTCCCCAATCCCAGCCAGGGCTATAGGAGGTCAGGCCTGTCTGCGACTTGGGTCCCCTCAGTCTTGTGGTGTGCAAAGGTTGCCAGAAAGGAGGTTACCCTACCTCCAGATTACTATGGACAGGGTACTCCAAAACCCCTCTCAGTCTAGCAGTTCTCAGCCGGCAGTCAGATGGGCTAGGATCCCCCCAGCCAAGGGCTCTGTCCCCCGGCCCAATGTGTGGTGTGGTGCCCAGGATGGGGACCTGCAGGCTCGGGAGGCCTCACCTCTGCCTGGGAGCCCGATGGGGTCCAGGGGCCCTAGGCTCAGTCTCCTGGCCTGTCGCTCTGTAAGGGGCCCTAGATGGGGTTCCCCTGGGCCAAGGGAGCCTGCCCCTGCTTGGCTGGGTACAGGAGCTCTGAAGTGCCCCCCTTAGGGCCCTCGGGATGGCACCACTCCACCCCAGGCTCTGTCCTCATGCCTGCCATGTAGCAGGGTGCCCGGGACGGGGTACCGTGGGCCTGGGAAGGATTCCCCTGAGTCTCTGGGCCCTGGAGCCCCGATGGGGTCCAGGGACCCCGCTGGGCCCCAGGTCGGTTGCTCCAGCCCTGGGCCCCGTCCGCTGGCCTGCCGCTCTGCCAAGGGCTCAGGACGGGGGTCCAGTGCAGACCCCCCCCCCCGCTTTGCCTGTTTGTCGACGTGTCTGCAGGCCTGGGGTCAGAAAACCCGTGATCTCCCCCCTTGCAGCCCCAAGGCTGTGGCCAAGCTGGGGCCCTGGCCTCTGGCCCCCATGCCTCGATACCCGCTCACCCTTTCATTAGGGCACAGAGCGACCAGATGGCTGCCCTACGAGCCCGGCCATCTGGCTGTGCCTTTCCCATCAGCCATCTGGTTGCCCCTAATCCCTCTGTCATCTGGTCAAGAACAATGCTTTCCAATGGGGCAACCAGATGGCCGGGCTTCACTGGAAGTCTTGATGAGGTCTCATTTGCCTCCCCAATCCCAGCGAGGGCTCCTGGAGGTTGGGCACGTTCTCGCCTTGGGTGCCCTCTGTCACCCAGTGTGCACAGATTACAAGAAAGGGGGTATTATTCCTCCAGAATACTATGGAGAGGGTCAGTCAGACCTCCATGAGGTCCGGCGATTCTGATAAAGGGGAAGGCACGACCCTGGGCTGCCCGCCTGGATCCCCAGGGGCCCTGGTCCACACCTGCCTTCCAGCCCCTTCTCGTGGGTCTTTCCTCTAAGCCTGCACACCCTGGGAGCAGGCAAGGATGTGAAGCTGGCATACCTCGTGCAGGGCGGCCTGCCAAGGGAGGCCCCAAAAGTACTCTTATCGATTGGGCACTCTCGGTCTGTTTAGGGTCGGACTGCTTGGCCAGCCTCATATATTCTTTCAAGCAAAGAGCTTCCACCCCACATGGACCATTCGACTTGAGGGCCTGCCGCCTGGTGGGAAGTCCTTCACCCTACCTCTCAGAGTGAAGGCTGAGCGGTCCGGTAGCTCGCACCCCCAGTGGTCCGAACCGAGCGGTAGAGGTTGGGTGGTGCCAGGCCCTCGGATGCTGCTGCCTGGCAGGTCCTTATGCCCTCCCCACCACGCCGTCATCCCTCTCCACCCAGCGCATTTCTGCAGAAGCTCTGAATGACTGTTCTGAGGGGTGCCACAGCCGCCAGGCTTTGGCACCCCTGCGTCTTGCTCAGGCTGCGCCTCGGCCCACCTCTCCCTGCCTGGGGACACGGCTGGGCCTGCCAGTGCCCTTGCGACTGAACCTCTCCAGCCCTCCAGCGAGCCCGCCCACCCAGGCAGGCAAGCTCCTTCTGCTATCAGACCCCCGAGAGGGAGGGGTGTGCGAAGGTTGATGGTCGGGGAGATGGGCACGCGGCTCCTGAATCCACCCCATCAGCAGGTGCGGCTACCTGGTTGATCCTGCCAGTAGCATATGCTTGTCTCCTAAGATTAAGCCATGCATGTGTAAGTACACACGGCCAGTACAGTGAAACTGTGAATGGCTCATTAAATCAGTTGTGGTTCCTTTGATTACTCCATCTGTTACTTGGATAACTGTGGTAATTCTAGAGCTAATACATGCTGACGAGCATTGACCTCCTGGGATACGTGCATTTATCAGACCAAGACCAATCCGGACTCGTCCGGCCTCTTTGGTGACTCTAGATAACCCTGGGCCGAACGCACATCCCTGTGATAATACATTCGGATTTCTGCCCTGTCAACTTTCGATAGTACTTTCTGTGCCTACCATGGTGACCATGGGTAACGGAGAATCAGGGTCCGATTCCAGAGAGGGAGCCTGAGAAATGGCTACCACATCCATGGAAGGCAGCAGGTGCGCAAATTACCCACTCCCGACTCGGGAGGTAGTGACGAAAAATAACAGAACAGGACTCTTTCAAGGCACTGTCATTAGAATGAGTACACTTTAAATCCTTTAACGAGGATCCATTGGAGGGCAAGTGTGGTGCCAGAAGCCACGTTAATTCCAGCTCCAGTAGCGTATATTAAAGTTGCTGCAGGTAAAAAGCTCGTAGTTGGATCTTGAAATCGAGATGGTGGTCCGCGGCGAGGCAAACGACCCCCTGTCCCAGCCCCAGCCTCTCGGCGCCCCTTAATGCTCTTCATTGAGTATCCGGGGGGTCCGAAGAGTTTACTTTGAAAAAATGAGACTGCTCAAAGCAGGCCAGTCACCTGAATACTACAGCAAGGAAAAATGGAACAAGACTCCAGTTCTGTTTTGTTGGTTTTAAGAACTGGGCCATGAATAAGAGGGACAGCCGGGGGCATTTGTATTGTGCCGCTAGAGGTGAAATTCTTGGACCGGCGCAAGATGAACCAAAGGGAAAGCATTGAATGTTTTTATTAATCAATAACGAAAGTCGGAGGTTCAAAGACGATCAGATACCGTCATAGTTCCGACCATAAACGATGCCGAGAAGGGCCTAAGGGCCTGCGAGGGGAACCCGGGCTGCTCTCAGTGGGAGGTATGCGGGATGGGGAGCCACCTGGCTCTTCCTTTTGGCACCTCCTACCCGGGCAAGGGTGGGGTGGGCTACTCACCAGCTTGCTGGCATGGCTCGGGCTGTCCGGGTGTCCAGGCTGAGGGTTTTGAAGTCTCATGCGGTCCCTCCCGGTTAATCCAGATGGGACCGGCAGTGGTGGGGCTGCCTGGTCCCATCACAATGGGAGCTCCCTTGCCCGCAGGTGGGTGGGACTCCCTGGCCAAGTGAATGGTAACGTTTTTTTTCTCCCAACGGTGCATTCTGACTCCCAGAGGGGAAGCCTTAAACAGGGTGCCCGGGTAGTCTTGCCGCACGGGCGATGGATGGAAGGCCGTCGCCTTTCTCCCACCTTTTCTGTGCCCACAGGTAGGTGAACGTTTTCAAAAAGTTGCCTGTGACTCTTGGCGGTGGATCACTCGTCTCGCACGTCAATGAAGAACGCAGCTAGCTGCGAAAATTTTTATGAATTTCAGGACTCATTGATCATCGACACTTCGAACGAACCTTGCGGGCCGGGTTCCTCCTGAGGATATACCTGTCTGAGGGCCATCGCAGGGTTAGCTGTACTTCGCTTCATCCCCCCACAAGGTCAGCCCGGGGCTTGAGCTCCAGCCGGCAGTCCCTGGGGTGCGGGAGCCCCCCGGTCCTGCAAGCCATCCGAGGGTCGAGAACGGGGGTCCATCGGGGACAGGGCAGGCTCACCCGACCGGGCTGGGTTCAGAAGCAGGGACCAGGCCTGGGGGCAGGGGGTTGTGGCTGGCTAACTCCCCTCCGCTGGTGGAGGGACGTTCTCTGCCCACCCCTTAAGTGGAAAAGACACACACAAGCACACACATACATACACACATACGGTGCACATTGACACGTGGATCTGCACCCCCATCATTCATCTCCCCTCACACACAGATTGCAGAATGCTGCCATCAGCACTTTTTAAGTGGAGTTTCCTGTATCTGTATCTGTTATATATATCCTTCCCTAGCAGCTCAAGAGACGCAACTCATACCTGAGTACCTCTCAATGCTTCATACTCCTCTAAGTATCCCGAGCATCAGTGAAGGCTCCGATGGCATCGAGGAGGGCTCAGAGAAGGAATCAGAGAATGAATCAGAGAATGAATCCGACCTCTTCTACAGGTAATTTTGATGTAGTCTCGTAATACGGAGGGGATTAAACATCATCTGAAGGCAATGGTTAGTGTTATACAGTCTGGACAGGGAGCTGAAGACCCCCCCTCTTTTATCTAGTAGTGTTCCTGATGCAGTTTGTCCGGAGTAAATGAATTATAGTCAGTGCACTGTCTGTGCAGGGCGAATGTAGGAATTACACCTATTTGCAGCATACACAATGCAGCAGTAAAGTTTACTACTATGTTGCACAGGTGAGAAGGAAAAAACAGTGTGGAGATGTATCTGCTATGACTGACCCTTCCAGTGTGAAGTCCCATACAATCATTAGGACGTGTGCTGAACCCGCCACACACATGCAATCCATAGGATTTGTACTGAGGCAGACCCTTCCAGCGTGAAGTCCTATACTTAAACTCAGGAGGATCCCAGTCATTAGGACGTGTCCTGTGCCCCGCCACACACATGCAATCCATAGGATTTGTAGTGGAAACAGACCCTTCCAGCGTGAAGTCCTATACTTAAACTCAGGAGGATCCCAGTCATTAGGACGTGTGCTGAGCCCCGCCACACACATGCAATCCATAGGATTTGTAGTGGAAGCAGACCCTTCCAGCGTGAAGTCCTATACTTAAACTCAGAAGGATCCCAGTCATAAGGACGCGTGCTGAGCCCCCCAACACACATGCAATCCATAGGATTTGTAGTGGAAGCAGACCCTTCCAGCGTGACGTCCCATACTTAATCTCAGGAGGATCCCAGTCATTAGGACGTGTCCTGTGCCCCGCCACACACATGCAATCCATAGGATTTGTAGTGGAAGCAGACCCTTCCAGCGTGAAGTCCTATACTTAAACTCAGAAGGATCCCAGTCATTAGGACGTGTGCTGAGCCCCGCCACACACATGCAATCCATAGGATTTGTACTGGAAGCAGACCCTTCCAGCGTGACGTCCCATACTTAAACTCAGAAGTATCCCAGTCATTAGGACGTGTGCTGAGCCCGCCACACACATGCAATCCATAGGATTTGTACTGGAAGCAGACCCTTCCAGCGTGACGTCCCATACTTAAACTCAGAAGTATCCCAGTCATTAGGACGTGTGCTGAGCCCGCCACACACATGCAATCCATAGGATTTTTAGTGGAAGCAGACCCTTCCAGCGTGACGTCCCATACTTAAACTCAGAAGGATACCAGTCATTAGGACGTGTGCTGAACCCGCCACACACATGCAATCCATAGGATTTGTACTGGAAGCAGACCCTTCCAGCGTGAAGTCCTATACTTAAACTCAGAAGGATCCCAGTCATTAGGACGTGTGCGGAGTCCACCACACACATGCAATCTGTACATTGGTAGTTGACATTTTGTGCAGGTTAATAATTCTATATTTTATATTTTAACCCCTTCGCTGCTAGGCCTTCCCTACCCTGAGCTAAGCCTTTTTTGGCTATTTGAGGTTGTTTACGCTTAGGCCCCTGTAACTTTTTGACCACATAAGGTATCCATGCCAAATGTGCGTCTTTTTTTCCAACATCATGGGGATTCTAAAAGTACCCAGGGTTTGTGGATTCCCCTGGAGCGGACCCAGAAATTAGCCTAAATACAATGAAATTTTGTTTAGTTTTTGGGAAAAATGGGGAAAAGGGATAAAGATGAAAGCGTCTGTTTTTTTCCCTGCAAATGGTATCAAAAAAGGGGTTGTGGTGCTGAAATCACCATCCTCCCAGCTTTCAGGAAAAGCAGACTTTTGTCAGAAAACTACATTTATTTACTCAGTTTTGGCATTTTTCTGGGACATAGCCTATTTTTGCTATTTTTTGTGCTTTCAACCTCCTTCCAGTTAATGGTATAAATGGGTATGAAAGCAATAATGTATCCTGGAAAGCTATACATTTTAGAAAGGTAGACAAAAGTATAAATTCAGCAAGGAGTCATTTGTGTAAATCCTTCAGGGTTTCTTTAGAGAAACTAACCGTTGAATATAGGAAACATTGAAAATTAGTTGGAAAAAAAACTTTCTGGTTGTGGGGATATATAGGACTTGTGGTTTCACCATGAACCCGACGAACCAAGAGCCAATAACTGAGCAGCGTCTTGCAATGTTTTTTTTATTATGTACTGGGTAAATAACAATGAATTTGGGAAAATATATATATGGAAAAATCGGTATAAAAGACACCTATGTATTTCTGAAATTGGAACAAAATATAGAGTTTAGAAACAGTAGTAGATAGTACCCACACTAGCATGAGAATTATAGGTCATTTTCAAAATGACTTCTTTTTTACACATTGTCTTTCATTTGGAAGGCAGAAATGCATCGAAGGTCAATAGCTAATAACAGTCTACAATTCTGTGTTACCCTAAGTCTCCCAATAAAAAGGGTACCTCACTTGTGTGGTTAGGCCTAGTGCCCATGACAGGAAACGGCTCAAAACCACATTTCAACAGTGAAAACGGACCCGTTTTCTGCTCTAGATTTTGAACCCTAACTCTGCCAGCACATAGGGAACCCTAGCAAACCTATACATTTTTGAAAACTAGACACCCAGGAGAATCCAGGATAGGGTGACTTGACTGGCTCTCACTGGGTTCTGTTACCCAGAATCCCTTGCAAACCTCAAAATTTGTTTCAAAAAATATATTTTCCTCAAATTTCTATGGTGGAAAGTTCTGGAATCTGCGTGGATCCACAAAATTCCACCCACCTCACGTTCCCCAAAGTCTTCTTATAAAAAATTGTACCTCACTTGTGTAGGTAGACCTAGTGCCCGTGACAGGAAATGGCCAAAAACAAAGAGTCGACACACTATATTTTCACAGTGAAAACTGACACTAATTTGCAAAGTGCCTAGCTGTAGATTTTGTACCCTAGCTCTGCCGGCACCTAGGGAAACCTAGCAAACCTATACATTTTTAAAACTAGATACCCAGGGATATCCAGGATGGGGTGACTTGTCTGGCTCTCACCAGGCTTTGTTACCCAGAATCCCATGCAAACCTCAAAATTTGTAATACAAAACACATTTTCCTCACATTTCTGTGGTGGAAAGTTCTGGGGCCTGATTCACAGAAATAACTTAAGACAAAATCCTAAACTTACTACCATTTTGGAATTCACAGAAGGCACTTAGGGCCATATGTATTAAGGTACCAATTAGCGATTCTGTAATAGCGATTTTTAAGAAATCGCTATTTCAGAATCGCTAATTGGTATGTATCAAGAAAATCGCAATTCTTTTACGATTTCTTGATATTCCTTAATTGCGAATTCTCAAATTGAGAATTCGCAATTAAGGAATACTTTCCCATTCATTTCTATGAGCCAGGAGGCCCATAGGAAGGATTGGGAATTTATTCTCAATTTGCGATTCGCAATTTGTTAATCGCAAATTGAGAATAATTTCAAGGGTGCAGGGGTGTCCAAAGGACACCCTGTTGCACCCCTGAAATAAGCATGAATGAATGAATGAAACGGATCTTATCTTGCGCAACTTAGCCAGAGTGGGCGTCAAGGCGCCTAAATCCAATAAGGCAGCTAAGCCCCCCTACAGTACACTCTACAGCATTCTCTCATTGATAGGCCCTATTAAAAAGGCAAGTTTTAAGAGCCTTTTTAAATAACTCAATTGTAGGAAGGGTTTTTATTTCGATAGGAATCGAATTCCAGAGCTGAGGGGCCACCACAGAGAAGGCTCTGGCTCCCCATCTGGCTAGCTTGAAACGCGGAACAACAAGTTGGCAGAGTCCCGCAGAACGAAGGCCTCTTGCAGGAACATAGCGCATAAGGAGAGAGCTAATAGCACTAGAGGAGCCTCCTGTCACCGCTCTGTAGGCCAGACACAGAACTTTAAAACAAATTCGGTGCTGGACAGGAAGCCAGTGGAGTTCTTTCCTGGCTGCCGTAGCAGAAGAGGTTTTAGGAAGAGCCAGGACAAATCGGGCTGCAGCATTCTGCACAACCTGCAGTCGATGGAGGAGGCTTTTATTGGCTTCCATATATAGAGAATTACAGTAATCTAACCTCGATCCTACCAGGGCAACTGCAACCTGTTTACGTGCCTGGGGGGAGAGATACCCGCGGATCTTATTGAGTATCCTGATCACACCCCAGCAGGTAGCCACGGTCCTGTTGGCTTGCAGGGAGAAAGAGAGCGAGGTATCGAAAATGACACCCAGGTTTCTGGCAGATTGGGAAGGGGTGGGGCAGATGCCAAGAGAAGATGGCCACGACTCACTTGACCAAGCGTCTTGGTCCTTCCCAAAGATCAACACCTCCGTCTTTTCGCCGTTCAGTTTCAGGGAATTTATAGTCATCCAGTCTGCCACATACTGCATGCATACCCTGAAACCGGCGGCAGAGGTCCTGACAGAGGAGTGAGCCAGTGAAACCATAATCTGGGTGTCATCAAGCACGGGTGCACATGTGGTGCACATACATGCCCTAAGGGCATGTATGTGTGTCACATGGCACTTAGAAAGATGCAAAAATGGGCATTTTTCAAGAAATTCGCAAATTACCACCAACTTAAAGTTGGTGGTAATTTGCGATTCCTTAGGGACAATTAGCAATTTTCTTTAGCTTCATACATTGCATTTAAGGAATCGCAAAATTAGCGATTCCTTAAATGCAATTGTAAAATAAGGAATCACAAATTTTGCGATTCCTTATTTTGCACCGGATTTTCATTCATACATCCCATTTAGCAAATTTGCATTGGCAAAGGCTGAAATTCTGCGAATTTCGGCCTTTGCGAATGCGAATTTGTATGATACATATGGCCCTTAATCATTTTGGTATTCACAGAAGGCACTTACTCATTTCGGTATTCACAGAAGGCACTTACTCATTTCGGTATTCACAGAAGTTAGGATTCCTAACTTTAGGACTCCTAAATGCCTTCTGTGAATACCGAAAGTCTAAAAGTCAGGAATTGTCTCAGTTTAGGAGTAGTAAAGTTAAGACTCCTAACTTTAGGACTCCTAAATGCCTTCTGTGAATACCGAAAGTCTTAAAGTTAGGATTTTTCTCAGTTTAGGAGTAGTAAAGTTAAGACTCCTAACTTTAGGACTCCTAAACTGATTTTGTCTTAAGTTAGTTCTGTAAATCGGGCCCCCGGAATCTGCCTGGATCCACAAAATTCCAACCACCCCGCATTCCCCAAAGTCTTCCGAGAAAAAAAGGCACCTCACTTGTGTGGGTTGGCGTAGTGCCCTTGACAGGAAACAGCCCAAATCACACCACATTTTCACAGTGAAAACTGGCCTTTTTTTCAAAGAGCCTAGCTGTAGATTTTGAACCCTAGCTCTGCCGGCACATAGGGAAACCTAGAAAACCTATACATTTTTTAAAACATGACCCCCAGGGGAATCCAGGATGGGGTGACTTGTCTGGCTCTCACCAGGTTATGTTACCCAGAATCCCTTGCAAACCTCATAAATGTGTCCAAACAAAACACATTTTCCTCACATTTCTGTGGTGCAAAGCTCTGGAATCTGTGTGGATCCTCAAAATTCCACCCATCCCAAATTCCCCAAAGTCTTCAAATAAAAATGGTACCTCACTTGTGTGGGTGGGTTAAGTACACGCAACAGGCAAGGGCCAAAAACCTATTGAGGCGACATCAAAATTACCTCTCACAAAACAACCTGGTTTTTCAAGGGGGGTGCCATTAGATTATAAGCCCCGGGCTCAGCGGTCATCTAGGGAAACCTACCAAACCCACACATTTCTGAAAACTAGACACCCAGGGGAGTTCAGTAAGGTATCGCTTGCATGGATTCCCCAACATTTCCCTACCAAGAATCCCCTGCCAACCTCAAATTTTGTTGAAAAATCAATTTTTTCTCACATTTCTGTGTGGGAAGTTGTAGGATCACCGAGCTGACACAAATTTCCTACCACCCAGTGTTCCCCAAGTTCTCCCGATTACAATGGTACCTCACTTGTGAGGGGAGGCATAGTTGCTGCAACAGGAAAAGGCCCAAATTGTACTGTGGAGACTTCAAAATTACCTACAGCTAAACTGCCTGCTTTTGGGGGGGGGGGGGGGGGTACCTGGTGTTTTGGTCTCGGGCTCGCCGCCATCTAAGGAAACCTACCAAACCCACACATTTCTGAAAACTAGGGACCTCATTTATGAGAAATGACGCATCGCTGCGTGAAAGCAGCGATGCGTCACTTCTCAGTGCGCACTCCTTGCGACATACCTAATGCGTCATATTTAATGTACGACGCATCATGTCGCAAGGAGTTACAGATACGTCAGAAATACTGACGCAAAAGAGAAGCATTGCTGGAGTGTGTCACAAAAGTGATACAACTCCAGCAATTCGTCCTTTCACATGGGGAAAGCCCCATGTGAAAGGGCCTGCGCCAGTCTCACACCTGCTGAGAGGCAGGCGCAAGATTTTGACGCAACAGCGTCCTAAAAGTGACGCAGTGAACACTATTACGAGGCTTTTTGCGGGGGAACGCCCCCTCTGCATACATTATACCTGACGCAGGTATAATGCAGAGCAGGGGTTTACAAAGTGACGCATCTGCTTAGATGCGTCACTTTGTAAATAGTGCAAAAAGGAGGCATGTTTTACGCCACCGATGCGTCACAAAAAGTGACGCATCGGAAGCGCAAAACTGACGCAAGGCCTCATAAATGAGGCCCTAGATGCCCTGAGGAGTCCAATGAGGAATGGCGTGCGTGGATCCCCCAAAGTTTCCATATCCAGAATCCCCTGCAAACCTCAAATTTAGCACATATATTTGTGTGGAATCACCGTGCGGCACAAATACCCCACAGCGCTCTCCTTAGTGTCCCGAGTAAAATGATACCTCACTTGTGTGGGTGTCCAATGTAGAATTGGCTAAAAATATATTTAAAACAAAATTGTAGGGCTTAGAATTCTCTGTGCTGTACCCTAATCCCCATGTTTTGGGCTCTTCCCAGTCACAGGTCCGTGCCCCACCCACACAAGTGAGGTATCATTTTACTTGGGAAACTAAGTGAAACGCTGTGGGTTAGGACATTTGTGCCGGCATGGTAATTCCACCCACAAATATGTGGAAAATGTGTTTTTTTCAGATAAATTTGAGGTTTGCAGGGCATTCTGGGTAGGAAAACGTTGGGGATCCACGCAAGCCATACCTCGCTGGACTCTCCTGGGTGTCTATTATTCAGAAATGTGTGGGCTTTGTAGGTTTCCAAGATGGCCACTGAGCAAAGGGCCAAAAAACTAGGTGACCCCCATGCAGAACCATGTTGTTTTGTGATAGGTAACTTTAATGTCTCCACAATACATTTTGAGCCCTTGCCTGTCACGGGTACCTGACCCACCCACGCGAGTCAGGGATCATTTTTATTGGGAGACCTGGTGGAATGCTGGGTGGCAGGTAATTTGTGGAGCCACATAGATTCCAGAACTTTCACACACAGAAATTTGAAAAAAAAGTGATTTGTTCAGCTATACATGAGGTTTGTAGGGGATTCTGGGTATGAAAAATTTGGGAGGCCCACAGAAGCCATACCTCACTGGACTTCACCGGGTGTCTAGTTTTCAGAAATGTGTGGGTTTGGTAGGTTTCCCAAGATGGCCACCGAGACCGAGTCCAAAAATCCAGGTGACTCGCCTTTCAAAACCAGGTTGTTTTATGATCGGCCATTTTGATTTATCCTCAATACATTTTGGGCCCTAGCCTGTCACAGGTACTTGACCCGCCTACGCGAGTGAGGTATAATTTTGATCGGGACATAGATTCCAGAACTTTCCATCACAGAAATGTGAGGAAAATGTGTGTTTTTTAACAAATTTTGAGGTTTGCAAGGGATTCTAGGTAACAGAACCTGGGAAGAGCCAGACAAGTCACCCCATCCTGGATGCCCCTGGGTGTCTAGTTTGCAAAAATGGATAGGTTTGCTAGGTTTCCTTAGGTGCCAGCAGAGTTAGGGTACAAAATCTACAGCTAGGCACTTTGCAAAAACAGAGCACGATTTCACTATGAAAATGTTGTGTGTTCACGTTGCGTTTTGGGCCGTATCCTGTCACAGGCACTAAGCAGACCCACGCAAGTGAGATACTATTTTTCTTGGAAGACTTTGGCGATGCGGGTGGGTGGAATTTTGTGGATCCACACAAATTCCATACCTTTCCATAACAGAAATGTGAGGAAAATTAGTTCTTTTTTTACAACGTTTGAGGTTTGAGGTAACAGAACCTGGGGAGAGCCAGACAAGTCACCACGTACTAGATTTCCCTGGGTGTCTAGTTTTAAAAAATGTATAGGTTTGCTACGTTTCCTTGGGTACTAGCTGCGCTAGGACCTAAAATCCAGAGGTAGGCACATTCCGCAAAAAGTCTGTGCCTAGTGGGCTTTCTACCGCCCGGGGGATGTGGGAAATCGGGAGCTATTACCCGATATGCCCCCAAGGGGGGGTTAGAAAGACTAGCTATTTTGTTTGGGTGGGTGGGGACATTGGGATGCACATTGTGGGCAGCCCCCACCAATACGTATAAAAAAAGCCAGTATAATTGCTGGTGGCACGTGGGTTCCCTGCCCCCCGGGGTGGCAGGGAACCCATCTACCTCCTGGGTGGGACATAAATACAGTGGCATCTTTTTTGGTGGGGTGGGGGCATTGGCATTCCCATTATGGGCAGCCCCCACCCCTGAATTGTGAAAAACATTTACCCCTCATGCTTAGTGGGTTTTCTACCCACCTGACGGGGCAGACACTGGGGCTATTGCCCCCATCTGCCTCTCAGGGGGACAGAAAGACTGTGGTAATTTTTTGGGGGAAGGGGCTGCCCAGAATGGTCATACCAATGCCTCCACTCCCCCAAAAAAACTAATCCCTGTGGCCTAGTGGGTTCCCCCCCCCCCTGGTGGCAACTGGGAGGGCTACTGTCCCTTTCACCCTCCTAGCCCCACGAGCACTTAAACATTCAGACTGAAACCAAATTTCAGTTTTGTTTTCCGTCTAGTGAGACAGCGCGCAATGCGTGCCTCGTCATTAGACTGAAAACCTGTGAAGGGCCCTGAGAGGTTGGGGAAGCTCTTCCCCACCTCCCGAGGCCCAAAACAAATGTTGGAAATCCCTCATCTGTTTGAGACTTACTTCCAGCCTTGGCACACACACTGAGGGTCACTCTCCTTTCCTCACTGATTCTTGGCTGGAGCCAGAACACACTGATCAGTCTTGGTGCACACTCAGATTCATTGTTTAATCTTGGCATATCCTGAGAACCACTGGTTGATCTTGGCAAATAAGTAGAGCCACTTACCATCTTGGCACACACTGAAACTCAGTGACCTGTCTTGCCACACACTGAGACTCATTGACCAGTCGTGTGAAACACTGAGACTCAGTGACCAGTATTCTCACACACTGAAACTCAGTGACCAGTCTTGGCACACACTGAGACTCAGTGACTAGTCTTGGAAGACACAGAGACTCAGTGACTAGTCTTAATTCACACTGAGACTCGTTGACCAATCTTGGCACACACTGAGACTCAGTGACTAGTCTTGGCACACACCGAGACTCAGTAACCAGTCTTGGCACACATCGAGACACAGTGACTAGTCTTGGCACACAGAGAGACTCAGTGACCAGTCTTGGCACACACTGAAACTCAGTGAGCAGTCTTGGCACACACTGAGATTCAGCGAACAGTCTTGGTACACACTGAGACTCAGTGACCAGTCTTGGCACACACAGAGACTCAGGGACATGTCTTGGAAGACACAGAGACTCAGTGACTAGTCTTAATTCACACTGAGACTCGTTGACCAATCTTGGCACACACTGAGACTCAGTGACCTGTCTTGGCACACACTGAGACTCAGTGACCTGTCTTGGTACAAACTGAGACTCAGTGACTAGTCTTGGCACACACCGAGACTCAGTGACTAGTCTTGGCACACACTGAGACTCAGTAACCAGTCTTGGCACACATCGAGACACAGTGACTAGTCTTGGCACACAGAGAGACTCAGTGACCACTCTTCGCACACACAAAGACTCAGTGACCTGTCTTGGCACACACTGAGATTCAGTCACTAGTCTTGGTAGACAGAGAATCAATGACTAGTCTTGGCACACACCGAGACTCAGTGACCAGTTTTCGCACACAGAGAGACTCAGTGATCAGTCTTCGCACACACAAAGACCCAGTGACCAGTCTTGGTACACACTAAGACTCAGTGACTAGTCTTGGCACACACTGATTGTCATTGGAGTGACTTGGCACACATTAACTGAGGATATTACAGGCTGTTCTGTGATATTGTACTTCAGCTACAGGCAGGCGATCCACTCCGACATTTAAAGTTAAACACCAAACTTTGTGTTTCTTCTCCAGGTGGTGAGGAGATCCCTCGTCTAAGGAGACAGGCGATAACCCTCGGAGTGATGATTGCCGTCAACGTATTCATAAACATCGTGCTCTACCGTCTGGGTAAGAAGTGTGGAGTTGACTTTCAGACACCCTAAGACCCCCATGGCACATGAAAGGGCCTCTCTGCCTCAGACATGATTAGAAAAACCACAGATAAAAAGAAATAGAGGCTCCTGACTCTACATTGTAACCACAGAATTACAGTGAGGAGGTGGTCGTCGGCCACAGCAGTAATGTCTGATTCAAAGATTTGTCTTAAACATTGTTTAATATGTACATTCTGCTGGATGATGAAGATGGAGATGATGATAATTAAGTGTTCCGAGTGCTGAGAGTTACTGATGGTCAATCATGAGGGTTAGGATGCTGATGATGGAGATGATATTGATGCTGATGATGATGATGATGATGATGATGATGATGATGATGATGGAGATGATGATGCTGATGATGGAGATGATGTTGATGGTGATTATGATGATGATGATGATGATGATGACGGAGATGATATTGATGCTGATTATGATAATGATGATGATGATGGAGATGATATTGATGCTGATTATGATAATGATGATGATGGAGATGATATTGATGCTGATTATGATAATGATGATGATGATGGAGATGATATTGATAGTGATTATGATTATGGTTATTATTATTAGGTGTTAAGTGTACTGAGTGTTAAGAGTGACATAAGGCTCCTGAAGGGGGCGCCCCTGTTAGTGATTGATGATAATGCGTTAGAAAGTGTTACTGTGAGGAGCTGTCGCTGATGAAATGTGAAAGTGCTGTAAATACTGTGACAAGTTTGCCTGGCATATGATGTCCACTATTCTAGTGGGTACCGTGCACCACTCCAAACGACCCTTATTGGTGGTAGGTTTAGACAACCTTTATAGAAAGCTATCCTAGTGGTATCTGTGGAGAGCAGCCTTCGGGCTAAGTCTTGAAGGAATGTAAAGCAGCTTGTTTTACCAGTCTAGAATCACATGAATGATTGCATGAAAGAGAACCACACCAGGAATATATATAAAATATATGTATTTATTCTAAACACATCCCTCTAGTCTCTTTATGAGGATAGAGGCAAAAGTACAATACAGGAACTTAAGTAGCACAAAGTAAATTAGCAAAGTATACATGTTGCCCTAGGGGCCTCACAAACCATATACTAAGAAAGTGGTATAAGAACCACGTAGAGCATAGAGATGCAGAGTGAAGGGTCTGGTAATGAATAAGAAAGACTCAGTATTAATAGCGCATTGAAGGTAAACATGTCTAACCCCTGCACCTGCACTACTGGAGGGAGGAGAGGGCTGAAGCACTTCCTGTTTATTGTCAGTGAAGTCAATTAGGGCTCTGCAGTTGGGGCAGGAAAATAAATTCAATCCTTCCTTCCTCAGTTAATCTCTCCTGTTTATGTACAATTTCTCTCTCCCCTCTCTCCCCCTCCCCTCTCTCCTTCTCTCCTCTCTATATCTCTCCATCTCTCTCCCCCTCCCCTCTCTCCTTCTCTCCTCTCTCTCCCTTTCCCTCCCTCTCTCCCTCTCTCCCTCTCTCTCCCTCCCTCTCTCCCTCTCTCTCTCCCTCTCTCTCCCTCTCTCTCCCTCTCTCTCCCTCTCTCTCTCCTCTCCCTCCCTCTCTCTCTCGTCTCACTCTCTCTCTCCCTCTCTCTCGCCCCCTCTCTCTCCCTCTCCCCCCCTCTCTCTCTCTCTCTCTCTCTCACTCCCTCCCTCTCTCTCTCTCTCCCTCTCTCCCCCTCTCTCTCTCTCTCTCTCTCTCTCTCTCTCTCTCTCTCTCTCTCCCTCTCTCCTGCCCCCCCTGCAGTGGAGAGAGCAGTCTTCTACAGCCCCAGGGTGCAGAGCTGTGCTGGGCTCCCAGACGAGGCTGGAGAGTGTCCAGGGTCTTCCCAGAATCCTCTGCGCTCTCTTCTGAAAACCTCTCTCTGCCTCCATCCAGGTAAACACCCTTTCATCTCTTGTTTCTGCATGTTGTGGTACATGCCATGTTCATGTGTGTTGGGGTTCAGCCATGTTAGTGACGTCACTCTGGGACAGTAGATGCTGAAAGTGAGGGCGGGGCTTGATGACGCAGGGATGACGCAGTCTGGGGTAGTAGTGGTAAATGCAGGCTTCTTACTACTACTGAGTGCAGCTCGATGAACATATCTGCCTCAAACCAGTGGAGTAGCAAGGATGAAAAGAGCAACCCTGGGGCCCCTCATAGCCCTGGGGCCCCTCACAGCCCTGGGACCCTCACAGCCCTGGGGCTCCTTACAGCCCTGGGCCCCGGTGCCACTGCACCTGCTGCACATTGGTAGATACGCCCCTGCCTCACCCCCTTCCACCTTACACTCTGACATGTAAATATGTTCCTAGCATGTCATGTTGTATGTACTAGTCTGTTCAAGCTCACACCCCTCACAGTCCTTCCTCCCTGGTCTGTGGTTCCTCCAGCACTGCTGATGCTCTTGTGTTACTGTGGACAGCACTTCTATCCACAGCTGTGCAGAGACACAAACACACAGAGGGTTGTGTGTCAGTGCCATGGACTAAAGTAATGCCTGACTTTAATATAGTGTCTAAAATATCATTTACAAAAAGTGAATCTCTTTGAGTGTAGATTTTCTGACTCTAATGTGTGATTCTTAAGGCTCAATATCTCTGTCAGACAATATGTATTCCACAATATTCTGCTGCCAGACCCACAAAGAGGAGTCACTCTCAGGTCACAACAAGCATTTCAACACTTTGTTGCATGAACCACTTCATCAGTTGATCTGGACTCCTCTCGTTTTCTCTTTCTCTTCCTCTCTGACACCCGTTCTCTCTCGCTTCCACTGTCTCTGCCAACTCTCTGCCTATCATTTATTCATTTATCGATTTCACTCTCTTTCTCTCTTTCTCTATTAATGTTTCTCTCCCTTTCTTTTTTCTTTCACTTCTTTTCCCTTCCTCAATCTCTCTGTACCCGTCTCTTCCTCCTTCACTCCTCTCTGTACCTGTCTCTCCCTCCCCCGGTCATCTGAATCTCTGTACCTTTCTCTCCCTCCTCTCTCCTTCTATCTCTCTGTATTGTCTCTTCCTTCATATTTCGATACCTGTCTACCCCTCCTCCCTCCCTTCCTCATTCTCTCTGTACCTGTCTCTCCCTCCTCGGTTCCTCTCTGTACCTGTCTATCCCTCCCCCTCTCACTGTCTCTCTGTACCTCTCCCTCCCCCTCTCTCTGTCTCTCTGTACCTGTCTCTCCCTTCTCTATGTCCCTGTCTCTCTGTCTCTCCCTCCTCTGTACCAGTTTCCCAGTACAACCTTCCTGACAGACAAGGACGTCTCCCTGGACAGAGCTGCCC